>NC_133619.1:572849291-572851791 GCF_048593235.1 Sminthopsis crassicaudata
GGGCTGCTGCTGCTGCTGTTACTATAACTACAACTGGGGCTGCTGCTGCTGTTACTATAAGTACAACTGGGGCTGCTGCTGCTGCTGTTACTATAACTACAACTGGGGCTGCTGCTGCTGCTGTTACTATAACTACAACTGGGGCTGCTGCTGCTGCTGTTACTATAAGTACAACTGGGGCTGCTGCTGCTGCTGTTACTATAACTACAACTGGGGCTGCTGCTGCTGTTACTATAACTACAACTGGGGCTGCTGCTGCTGTTACTATAAGTACAACTGGGGCTGCTGCTGCTGCTGTTACTATAACTACAACTGGGGCTGCTGCTGCTGCTGTTACTATAACTACAACTGGGGCTGCTGCTGCTGCTGTTACTATAAGTACAACTGGGGCTGCTGCTGCTGCTGTTACTATAACTACAACTGGGGCTGCTGCTGCTGCTGTTACTATAAGTACAACTGGGGCTGCTGCTGCTGCTGTTACTATAAGTACAACTGGGGCTGCTGCTGCTGCTGTTACTATAACTACAACTGGGGCTGCTGCTGCTGCTGTTACTATAAGTACAACTGGGGCTGCTGCTGCTGCTGTTACTATAACTACAACTGGGGCTGCTGCTGCTGTTACTATAAGTACAACTGGGGCTGCTGCTGCTGCTGTTACTATAACTACAACTGGGGCTGCTGCTGCTGCTGTTACTATAACTACAACTGGGGCTGCTGCTGCTGCTGTTACTATAAGTACAACTGGGGCTGCTGCTGCTGCTGTTACTACAACTACAACTGGGGCTGCTGCTGCTGCTGTTACTACAACTACAACTGGGGCTGCTGCTGCTGCTGTTACTATAACTACAACTGGGGCTGCTGCTGCTGCTGTTACTATAACTACAACTGGGGCTGCTGCTGCTGCTGTTACTACAACTACAACTGGGGCTGCTGTTGCTGCTGTTACTATAACTACAACTGGGGCTGCTGCTGCTGCTGTTACTATAAGTACAACTGGGGCTGCTGCTGCTGCTGTTACTATAAGTACAACTGGGGCTGCTGCTGCTGCTGTTACTATAACTACAACTGGGGCTGCTGCTGCTGCTGTTACTATAAGTACAACTGGGGCTGCTGCTGCTGCTGTTACTATAACTACAACTGGGGCTGCTGCTGCTGTTACTATAAGTACAACTGGGGCTGCTGCTGCTGCTGTTACTATAACTACAACTGGGGCTGCTGCTGCTGCTGTTACTATAACTACAACTGGGGCTGCTGCTGCTGCTGTTACTATAAGTACAACTGGGGCTGCTGCTGCTGCTGTTACTACAACTACAACTGGGGCTGCTGCTGCTGCTGTTACTACAACTACAACTGGGGCTGCTGCTGCTGCTGTTACTATAACTACAACTGGGGCTGCTGCTGCTGCTGTTACTATAACTACAACTGGGGCTGCTGCTGCTGCTGTTACTACAACTACAACTGGGGCTGCTGTTGCTGCTGTTACTATAACTACAACTGGGGCTGCTGCTGCTGCTGTTACTATAACTACAACTGGGGCTGCTGCTGCTGCTGTTACTATAACTACAACTGGGGCTGCTGCTGCTGCTGTTACTATAACTACAACTGGGGCTGCTGCTGCTGTTACAACTACTACTATTCCTGGTACTAACTGCTGCTGTTGCTGCTACCACTGTTGCTGCTGCTCTTACTGAAGTACAGCAGCAATCCAGCCATAATGTCAGTATCAACAGCTAAAGCTGCTCCTTGGGGCTCCTGCTGCTACTGCACCTGCAGTCAGTGTTGCTGCTACTGCTACACATATATTATAATTTATCATGTATTGTTTCATATGATTTCATTGCACAATATTGAGGGGGAGTGAGGTGGGTCCCCCCTCACAGTATAGAGCACTCACCTCTTTGAGTTCAAATTTAGTCTTAGATATTTACTACCTGTGTGACCCTGGGCAAGTCATTTTCACCCCCGTTTGTCTCAGTCCTCATCTATAAAATGAGGTGGAGGAGGAAATGATCAAGCACCCTAGTATCTTTGCCAAATTGGATATGACTGAAAATGACAAACAAAACAACAAAGCCTATGATAAATTGAATGTAATCTCCCTCCACAACTCAATTAAAGTTTACTTTTCTGGATGTTAGATGGGAGGTTCCTTTGAACCGATAAAACGCAAAGCGGTGAGAACCAAACATAGGTATGCAAAGCATAAGATCCCAAATTAATGAGAACACAGTCTCATCTATTTCAACTCGGACCCAGCTATTGAGGTCTGGTAATGCTTAATTAAGCTGGATTCTTTGTAGCGATTCCAAAAACCCAACGTTAGCAGAGGGTGGTTTCGATCCACCGACCTCTGGGTTATGGGCCCAGCACGCTTCCGCTGCGCCACTCTGCTGCTCCGGGAGTAGGGTTCTAAAGCAGCTCCATCAGTCGGACACGCCCAGCTCTGGGACGCCGGCCTCGGAGACTTTCGGGCTCCTTCCGTTTTTTCCAGGCTCCGGTG
>NC_133619.1:572856791-572901791 GCF_048593235.1 Sminthopsis crassicaudata
AGTCTCCTATTATTCAAACCAAAAGACCCTGGAGGAATTTCTTGCTCAAACTGAGATACTTTTATTAACCATGAGAAAACTTCCCCTTTCTTCAAGTCACAGTAACAGAGGTGTTGTTTTTTGCAAGCCATTAATTTGAGGCTTTTAACCCTAGTTCTATTATTTCTACTAACATTAAACATACAGGGTAAAGAGCAATAAATAGTGAAGTAAGCACCACTGGTAATTAATACATATCCAATAAAACAATTAGAAAAATGAATGGATGACATTTGGCAGCCACTATCAGGCACTTTGTAGCTATAACTCTATTAGAGAGGATTAATCAGGAAAGAAAATTCCCATGGGAATGGGAAAGAAGGAAAAGGTGAAAGTCAAATATCCCAAACTCAAGCCCCCATGAGGAGCAGGACTTTTCCTTGCTTCCTTTTAGTCCATCTCTTTATTCAACTGCCTTCACTCATCTTTAATTCTCTACTAGCATCATAATCCCCACCTCCATCTAGTTCTTTAGTAGAGGTAAGAATCAGCCTAAAGACCTGACCCCAGAATCCCTCAAGGTGTGATAGATTACCCTTGGTGAGAGTCTCCTTTCTACTGTCCCAGGCTCCTTTGAGGGGAAGGCTAAGAGAATGAGTCCTAGCAACCACAAGAACGTATAGTAGACACTGTGTGGCCGAATGTAGGGGTTATGAAATCTTTATGAAAACTACATCTAGCTGGTGCTGGAAATACAAATACAAGGAAGAAAGATGTTCTCTGGTCTCCAGAAGCTACAGTTTATTAGGGTAAAACAACACACAAAAGAGAGAAAGAGGGGAGGGAAGTTATCTTGTATGGACACTTGATGAAGGAATTCAAAAGAATGAAGCAGCTGGGAGGAAAGGAGGAGAGAGAGAGGAGAGAGAGAGAGAGAGAGAGAGAGAGAGAGAGAGAGAGAGAGAGAGAGAGAGAGAGAGAGAGAGAGAGAGAGAGAGAGAAGGAGGGAGGGGAAGAAAGAGAGGGAGGGAGGGGGAGGAAGAGGGAGACATACAGACAGAGACAGAGAGAGAGAGAAAGACAGATAGAGATGGAGACAGAGACAGAAAGAGACAGAGAGAGAGGGAGAGACAGAGAGAGAGGCAGAGAGACAGAGACAGAGAGAGAGAGAAAGACAGATAGAGATGGAGACAGAGACAGAAAGAGACAGAGAGAGAGAGGGAGAGACAGAGAGAGAGGCAGAGAGAGAGAGAAAGAGAGACAGAGGCAGAGAGACAGAGAGACAGAGACAGAGAGACAGGGAGAGACAGAGAGAGACAGAGAGAGAGAGAAAACGACCATGGGCATCACCTCCCACCCGAACAGATCCAAACTAGGATCTCCAGGGAGTAGCCTTCATCTGGAGGTAGGGGAGGACACAGGCTTCAACTTCTGCCCTGGGCCATCTTCACCTTGAAACGTCCTCCCCTCATTGTCCAAAACTAAACTCAGCATTTTAATCCTCCTGCCAAACTCTCTCTCCTCTTCCTATTTCCCTTGCTATTAAAGGAAACACCATCCTCAAGTCACCCAGCCTTTCTACTTAGGTGTTATCTTTCAAGCCCTAATTATCTTTATCTGTCCCCATCCAATCCATTATAATAATAATAATAATAATAATAGCATTTATATGATATTTCAAGGTTTTTAAAGCACTTAAAAATATCTCACAAGGTATTTTTTGCCTAGGGTCACACAACTAATAAGTATGTGAAATTGGATTTGAATTCAGGTCTTCCTGGTCTAACACTTCACCTGCTGTAGATGTTGCTTCTGCCTTTGTGACATCTCTAATATAGCCTCCTCCCTCCTTCTCTCTTTTCGCCCTGCCACCTCTCTGGTGCAGGTCATCGCCTCGTGCCTGGACCATTGCAATAGCTACTTGTGAGTCTACTGCCTCAAGTCTTTCCCCATTCCAGTTAACCCTCCACTTAGGTGCCAAAGTGATCTTCTGACCATGTCATTCCCCCTTCCTTCCCCATTCAATAAACTCCAGCGGCTCCCTATCACCTTCACTTTATTTCTATCATGACCTTCAAGCTGGCTCCTTCCTCCCTTTCTAGTGTTCTTACTCCTTATACAATCTCTTTTGCTCCACATCTACTGCTGACCTAGTGGCACAGGCCTCCTGGCATGTAGTCAAGGGGAGAAATCAAAAATAGTTACTAGAGAGAAGGCATTGATATTAAAGGGGATCAGAAAAGGCTTTAGAAAATGAGGCACTTCAGATCCCTTAACCCAGCAGTGTTTCTATTGGGCTCATATTCCAAAGAGATTTTAAAAAAGGGAAAGGGACCTCTATGTGCAAGAATGTTTGTGGCAGCCCTCTTTGTAGTGGCCAGAAACTGGAAACTGAGTGGATGCCCATCAGTTGGAGAATGGTTGGGTAAATTATGGTATATGAATATTATGGAATATTATTGTTCTGTACGAAATGACCAGCAGGAGGATTTCAGAAAGGCCTGGAGAGACTTACATCAACTGATGCTGAGTGAAATGAGCAGGACCAGGAGATCATTATATACGATATATTTGGGGGGACAAAAAGGAACCTCAGATTACTTAGTGGAGCAGGGGACTTAAGCTGCTAAGTTATTAAAATGCAGTGTGGGAATTTGGATATAGACAGAGAGGACAGATATAGGCGGGAGTGGGGGAGAGAGAGAAATACAGAGAGAGAGATAGACAGAGATAAACAGAGACAGAGACACAGAACAAAGACAGAAAGAGAGGAAGGGGAGAGACAGACAAAGAAAGACAGGAGGAAGAAGGGAGGGAGAAAAAATAGAAAGAGAAAGAGAGAGAGAGACAGAGACAGAGACAGAGACACAGAGAGACAGAAAGAGAGAGAGAGAGAGAGAGAGAGAGAGAGAGAGAGAGAGAGAGAGAGAGAGAGAGAGAGAGAGAGAGAGAAGGGAGGAGAGAGGAGGAGGTGAGGGGAGTCACAGAGATACACAGAGAGACAGAGAAGACACAGAAAGACACAGAGAAAGAGAGACCCTGAATAAATTTTGATTAACTTTAATTGTCCCAAGTGACCCAATAAACATCATCTTGCTTCAGATATATAGGGTTAGAGAGTAGCATTGGTGAGTGTTGCTGCTAAAACTGAGCTCCAGTTGTGGGTGTTTGAAGGATCATAGATTAAGGATGAAATATGCCTCAAGTGTCAGCTGATCCCACTACCTTATGACTGTCCAGAGCATAAGAAGCAACAACAGGCAGAATTCTAGCCCAGATTCGTCAATGCCCAAATCCAGAATTCTTCCCACTGGACCCTTCTCTACCTCTGTCCAGTTTATTGGTCACTAGATTTCTTCCAGGCAAGTATTCAGGAGATCACAGGCTCCTGCTGTGTTAACAAGAAGTTAACTTGTAAAGAAACCCTTAATGATGGATAGTCATCATATCTGACTACAGGACCACTTCTATTTCCTCAATGCTAAGTGCTGCTCATGAGAGTTCCAGAATTGCCCTCACCTCATCATTGGGCCCCCTCTTTACATGAAATACCTAAAGAACCTATTCTAGATCAGGATGGGCATCCTCACTTACTAAAAAGACACAAGGGAGCATAGAAGGCAATGGCCTACGAAGATCTCAGGAAGATCCAAAGAAATCTCCAGCTCTTTCCCTAAATCTTGCTTCAGGAACCTCTTCTATCATCCAGAGAGCTTTCTCATATCTTAATTCTCAGCCTTTATTTCCAAAATACCCCTAGACGGGATCCAAACATTTGATGGGAAGAGATGCAGTGGGAATAAGTGTGAGTTCCTCCAGTGACTCCTCCAGGAGAAATATGAATCCCTTGACTGGATACTGAAAGTACTTCACAGTGTTATTCCAATCCAAAGTTCCTAATTTGCTTTCTCCTAGCTGAAAAGCTCCTTGATACAGTTAGTTTCTAATTCCTGAAGGAGGCAGAACCACTTTCCAGTTGAAGTAACTAGATGACTTTTTTTTTTTAATTTCATTCATGAATCGTGCTAGGAGATCAATAAAATGTTAGCTCATATAGAGTTGGAACAATTCCCTAACTGCTCCCTTCTTCTTCCCAATCTCACGTCTCCTTCCTCATCTCAGTTTCCAGTGCAGAGGGGAAAACAAAGTACAAAAACAAATGTAATCAGGGAAAATGAATATAATGGAGTATTACTGTGCTGCAAGAAATCATGGGTGATAAACATAAAGAAGCTTGGGAAGATCTATAAGAATTGAAGCAAAAGAATACAAGCAATCAAAAACCCTTCCTAGGATAATGAGAGGGAAGGATACTAGGGATAGCTATGATGATGTTAAAAAAAAACAGAAGACATTAATCAAAATTTATTCTTTAAAAATTATTTTTAATGACACACCCAGGTTATTCATCATCTCTCTATTTTGTTAATATTTGTTTTCAGAGATATAATAATTACTCTGAGACTGCTTTGTATTCCAGAAATTGTGCTACTTTTCTCATTATTCTTTTACCTAATTATAAATAATTTCTGTCATTTGTTCTTTGACACAATTATTTAAGATGTCATTATTAAATTTTCATTTAGATTTGTATATTTTACTTGAATTCTTTATATTAATTACTCTTTTTAGAGCATTGTGGTCTATAAAAGATTTGTTTAGTATTTTTTATTGATAATTTCTATGTGCCATAGAACAGAGTTTATTCTTATAAAACATATCTGCATGTGTGTTTTCAAGTAATCTGTTCCTATCTATACAAGCTATTCCAAAAATCTTATTGAAGCCTCAAACTCAATGCACTAAGACTTTGGAGATATTTTGAATTTCACTGTGGGTTTTTGTTTTATATTTCTGTTAGATTTGTCCATTTCTGTTAGAGGGACATTAAAGTCTTCTATCACTACTGTGAACGTTTGCAATATTTATGACTTTTTAAAAAATTCACTTAAATTTGCCTTTATGGATTTAGCCAAATATGTTGTATATATGTTCAGTATATTATCCATGTATATATGTTTAGGTTCATTTTCTATGGATCCTTGAAACATCATTTACTTTCATTCATTCTTCATTCAAGGAATTCAACTTGCTTTTTTAAAAAAAGTACTTATTATGTGTTGGTTCTCACTATGTTAAGTATTAGGGATAAAAGGAAAAGTTGATGATATTTCCTGTCCCTGAGGAATTTAAACTCTGAAAAGAAATATGATATGTAAGTAAATAAGTACATATAAGATTCACACAAAATTTATAATTTAGAAGGGCGGGCATAAACAGCTGGAGCGTAGAGAACATTACAGGAACAGGGGACAGGCAGAGGGTTGTCAGATAGCATGTTATATAGAAAAAAATAACACATTGGATAGTATGGGTGGGGGGATTGAAAGGATTCAGTCTGACTCAATCATAGCTACACATGACCTTGATGAGAACAATGCTATATAGGAACTGTTAGGAGTTATGACTGATTCCTGCTGCCCATCTCCAGACACAGAAGTAGTTTAGGTAAATTAGACCCTAGATAGGTAAGGTAAAAATGTAGTAATTTTTTTTTTGCTGTATGTAATGTAAATATCTTTTTGTGAAAGTAAATTATTGTTAAGTGGTTAAACTGGAGTGCTAGTTATCTGATACCTAATAATGTGGGACACAGCTGACAGGTACTTGAGCTGAGAAAGAGAACCATTTAACCCCTAAAGTATCCTAGAACACTGAGAGTAGAAGTGGCCAGCTCAGTCCTGGGAAAGTGAGTCAGTATTCATGCTACAAACTGGTTGATTATAAAGATTACAGTGAATTGTTTCCCAGTCCTTGACTTACTATCACTGTTTTTAGTACTTAGAAATTTATTGATGGGACCCTTTGAGTCAAAGGACTATTTTGGAGCTATGTGAATATTGTATATTTGCAAGAAATATGGATTTTGAATTTTTAAAGCTAAGATAGAGGTGGATCACTAAAAATAAGGAGGCACCAGGTGCCACCGGAAAAGCCAGCTTGAGCAAGGATGATAGAAGCTAGTCAGTGAGTCCGATAAGAGAAGTTGCTTATAGAAGCTGGGGCATCAGAAGCCAGAAGAGTGCACAGAAGCATTTATTAAGCACTGAAAATCTGACAGAAGTTGATATCTGATAACTGAGCCAGACAGAAATTGCAATTGAAGCAGGATGCTGATGTGAGATGCAGAAAGCTTTGATTCTGGGATCTGATTAGGGAAAACTGCGACTTATGTTCTTTGAAGAACTAGCTGAAGAAAGGTTGCCTTATTCTTTTAGCACCATCTACAGCTTGATGGAACGTCCCTCAGAAGCTGGACTACATTGCCCTTTGCTATCCTCTGTGGTTAGAGAAGGGAAAATCCCTCAAAGTTTCTAGAGAATCAATCGGAATGATTTTGCAGATCCCAAATTTAAGGAAACAGCTTTTCACTAAAATATTCTCATGTTGTCTCAGTCAAAGCAGCAGAACTGGGAAGCCCTGATTGATCCCAGACTCAAGGTTATTAGGTAAAAGAGCTTAATATTGCTTCAGTGACTGAAAAGAATCAGAGTTCAGCTTCATCCAGCCAGGGATTACAGTTCAGAGTAATAAGTTTCTCTGGGTACATGAATTCCCCTATCCATAGGTTTCAGTGCTAGGTTTTTGTAAATTTGTGTCCAGTCTTCAACCACCTCTTCCTATAATGTGTACACTGATAAGCGAGTGTTGGCCAGATTTTGGGGTGAACTGTGATGTTTTAATTATTTTTACTTTTGTCTTAATTTGTCTTCTTGTTTAGAAAACATTTCATCTTTTCTGATTCATTTAAATGGAAAGCACACATATGGGGGCCCCAGGAACTGCATTGTGAATAAGGTCCCATAGTTACTCCTGGAACCCAAAGATTGAACTATAGTAGTCTTGAGATTCAAAAGGGACCCCAAAAAGATTGAGGGTCACAGACCGGTGTCATGAAGTATCTCAAAAGAATTTGCAGGCTTGAACCCATATCCAAGTCAAGGGCAAAGTTTATCATAATTATAATGCCAATTGAAGCAGGCTAAGAACCAAGAGCAAGAAGATAGATTTATAGTTCATCCAGAGCTTCAATGTTACTTACTTATTTGCTAATTTTATAGCTTTCAGGTAGTTTTGAGGGGTGGTCCATTCACTATTGTCTCCAGAACTTGGTTATCACTGACCAATTATCTACCTGTCAGTCAGTTATGTTTGTAGGACTATTCTAAGGCCAGAAGACTTTAGAATCATTAACAGACAGATTGTCAGAACAATAGCATTCTAAGGTCAGAGGATTTCAGGATCATTAATATATCTTCCCTAAAGTCTAAAGGAAGAAATATTATTATATTCCTAGGCCAGAAGACTTTTATAATCATTGACAGATAAATTGTTAGAACAATAGCACCCTAAGGACAGGAGGGATCACTGATTCTAAAGCCAGAAGACTTTAGAATCATTGACAGATTGTTAAAAACAGAAGTATTCTAAGGTCAGGGGACCTTTAAAATTATTGCTATATTTCCCCTAAAAGCTATACCCTATTAGTAGGGTGGTCAAACATTTGGGGAATTACCCTAACTCATTTGGGGAATTATCCTAACCTGGAGTGGGTACAAATAAAAAAAGAAATAAGATTTGGGGATAGGATGTCACACCCACATATATTACACAAAGGATGAGGAATATTAACAATTAGAGCTATTACAATTTGAAATGGGCTGCTCCCTCATTAGAGGTCCTCAAGCTAATGTTGGTTACCCATTCTTCAGAAATGTAGAATAAATTTTTGTCTTGGAAAGCAAACAAGAACTATGCTTATCCAGAATGGTCTGTAAAACATATAATATGGAATTAGAGGTTTGTGTAATATAATTGCCTTACATTGCAGCCTTTGAATATATCTGACAAGGAAAACATCTAAAATCTCAAAGAATTCATTCAGGTATATTTTCATTTTGACTCATTAAGGCAACATATTTCTGCATGTGGAAAAAATAAAGTAAAAGACAAGGCAATGCCAAAAATTGACAAGATGAATCTCATTTTTGAAATTTATCCTGATCTAGCTCTTCAAAAAGTTATGAGAAGAATGTAGGTTTAGCAGAATTATTGATTTAGAATTGAAGGACCCTCTCTCTATATATATATTAATTTTATATATGTTTAAACACATATATACATATATTTTCATTCATTTTCAGTTATATACATACATATGTGTGCATACATATATATATGTATACTTACACATAATATATTCATTTTTCCAGTTTCAATCTGTCAATTAGCTGGTGATTTTGTGTTGTGAGCATGTTTTCCACTAGCAAAGATTTGGATGTTCCTGATGTTCAATCTTCCAATTCTGCGCCTTCACACACTTGTTTGCTTGCTTGTTTGAATGACACATAAACAGTTTATTGTTGGACTTACACCCCAAGGCCTTCCAACTTGGTATATAGAGAGAGAGTTATTATTCCATTAGCTTAGCCAATGAGACACCATGGCTATGGCCGTGACTTAGGTACAGATTGAGAACTCTAGTGGAGCATTTCATGACACCAACAAACTTTTAGTTAATGCAGATGAGCCCAGCTGCCATAGTTGCCTTTAGATCACTAAGATGTTCAAATGCTACTGAATAGAGAGTCTCACACAAAGCTATCTTAAACACATTTGCGGCATCAACTATGTTCATCATGAAAAAAAAATCCCCAAAATGTTTAATCTAATACTCTAATAAATCTGTTTCTCCCTCATTTATGGGACAAAAATTCCTCAAACCTAAACAAATGATGCTAATGCCAGCAATGACTGCTCTTCAAAACCAGTCAAGAATTGCTCATTGTCAGATAAACAGCTGCATCTGGCTGTTGATTGGAGATGAGCTCTGATCACAGATCTGTCACTTTCAGGCATCCAACCCCAGCACATGACAAGTGTTATCCTGACAGACCCTATACTTTACAGGAAGAATATCTGGTAATGAAGGATGAGATGTTGAAAGCATGGGGATAAATCAATACTGAAGCTCTGTCTCCATGCCACTCAGGTATTTGCAACTAGATTATTGTCTTTCAGAAACAAGTGTCAGGAGAGCAGCAAAGGCAGAATCTGTCACTGGAAGTTTGTGTATTGTCAACTCAATTAAAATCACCCTGTATTTATTAATCACCTACTATTGTCCAGGCAGCAAAGCAGGGACTGGGGAGAAAAAGATGCACCATTCCAACCAGGGGATTATTTATTATTATTATTATTATTATTATTATCATTATTATTATTATTATTACCTCATTCTTTTCATCTTTTTCAACATAGCTTTCCATAATGAATGTCAAACATTTTATATTTCTTAAGTCCAAATGATATTTTGGGTATTATTTAAAAAAGACTTTCTGAGATGGAAAAGGCATTTATTATTTCCAGTGGAGCCATATAGCTCAATATCACTTGTGATGGAAAGAACCACTCCCAAAAACATTTATAACTTTCTTTTAGAACTTTAAACTCTTGTGTCTATTTGAAAAGATGACCTTGATATCCTGAGCTTGAGGAAATCAAGTAGGAATTCAAGGGATTAATTCTCATTTATTTATGGAACTGTAATCAACCTAACACTAACAGCTTCCTCAGTTTTTCAAAAAGTCAATCCTCCAAGAAGTGATGATTTCCAGAAAGTATATTCCAGACTCTAGCAGAGACCATATCCCTCCTGTGCTTTAACACACAATCACATAGAGATTATGGGTCTAGTGTGCTGGTACACTCTCTTTCTTTCTTTTAGGTCAAAGCCTAAAGGGAATCCTCCCCCAGGATATACCAATATCCTCAGCTTGTGCTCAGTGGCTGCCTATGCATTAATAAAATGATTTTTATGAACATTTGTTGCTGAAAAAAAGTTGCTCCTTCAGTGACCACCCTTCTGGAAATGATCCTCACTTCCTTCAGTGAGGCTGATCTTAAGATTTTATTCTTTTTTTTATTCAATAAGCATTTATTGATCACTGACTATGAGCCACAAGCTGTGTTAGGTACAAAACAAAGACAAAAACAGTCTCTGCTCCATGAAACTCATATTCTATTGTGGAGAGAACAAAATATGCATAGAAAATTAAATATAAAATAGATACAAGTAGCAGGAGATTTAGAAAGGCTTACTGTAAAACATACCTTTTGGACTACATTTTGAAGGCAGTCAGGACTTTACAAGGTAATGGTGAAGAACCAGTGCATTCCAGGTCCTAAGGAGAGGTCAAACATTGTTATGGAGAGCTTTTGTAGGTAATGCCTTTATGCCTGATTTATCCCATGTCCTGCCTTTGTATATTCTTTATTCCTCTGAGTTGATAACTCAACAACTAACTCAGTTTCCATTTTCTATCTATTCTACTCTCATTCTCCCCTTTATTTTCTTTCTTTCTTTTTTTTTTTTTTTTTTTTTTTTTTTTGAGGCTGGGGTTAAGTGACTTGCCCAGGGTCACACAGGTAGGAAGTGTTACCTCCCCTTTATTTTCAAGGATCCTTTCCAAGTTATAATTGATCCTGCATTTCTTAGGGTCAAGTCTCCATCGTTACTATCACAAGCAATACTTGGGAAGGTGAG
This sequence comes from Sminthopsis crassicaudata, assembly GCF_048593235.1. Taxonomy (NCBI): domain Eukaryota; kingdom Metazoa; phylum Chordata; class Mammalia; order Dasyuromorphia; family Dasyuridae; genus Sminthopsis; species Sminthopsis crassicaudata. The sequence goes on from NC_133619.1 coordinate 572,867,377, forward strand.
AAACCATCGGTCAGTTAAGTACCAGGGGGTTGCCTTTCTCTTAATGGTGATCCTCTATTAGCACTTTTTCCTTATGCCTCTAAAATAAAAATGTGTATCCCTTCTCTAGACATCTTTCTCTTTGGATCTTCTAGAACCTAACACAGTGGACCCAACTATAACCCAAAATATCCAAGTCAAGCCGATCAGTGCACTTTTGTCAGGAGACAGGTCCCGTTCTTCTTTCTAATTTTCACATTGATTCTTTCATTGACAATTGAAGGTGGAGACTCTTTGGACCTGCCTTTTCTCTTCAGACACACAGATCCCAAATAAATTTGTGTGATGCAGGATAGTTAGATTCCTGAGCTGTTGCTGAAATAGAGCAAAGTCAGGATTGGTCCTTCACAATGGAGTACTGCTCCTCCTCCCACTACACACACACACACACACACACACACACACACACACACACACACACACAAACTCTCATGCTCTCAATTCTTTTTTGTGATTCTTCCTATACTTGCACCAGATGTTTGCTTTCTTTGGCAAGTGCCAGTAAGAAAATTGCCTCCATCAATGCCAACTTGTGCCTGCTTTCCAATTTGTATTCTTCAAGAGATTCCTGGGGCATTCAGAGATTGAGGGACTTGTCAAAAATTACGGGAGGACTTAAATGGAAGACTTTCTGACTCAGAGACATGATGTCCTGCTGCCTTGTACGAGAAATAGTCCTGAACCCTAAACAGAGGCATTAGAAGCTAGAAGGGGAAGATCTCCCAGGAAGAAGCACAGAAAGGGAAGATGGAGAAACCCTCAGAAAAACTGAAGACAAACATCAACGATTCACAGTGAATAGAGCACTGAATCTGGGTCAGAAAGATCTGAGTTCAAATCTGTTCTCAGACTCTTCCTAGTTGTGAAATCCTGGGCAAATCACTAAATCCTGTTTGCCATCCACATCCAGAAAGAACTATGGAGACTGAATGTAGGTTGAAGCATACTAATTTCACCTTTTTTGTTTGCTTTTTATTTCTAGTGTTTTTTCCTGTTTTGTTCTGATTTTTCTTGCACAACATGACAATTATGGAAATATGTTTAAAAGATTGTACATATAGGATCAAGTTTGGCTCAGTTGCTTAGAAGTGTGTGAACTGTGTGATCAGCGGAAAGTTTTGAGTTTTAGTTTCCTCATCTAGAAACAAAACACTATCCCTGCTTACCCTCAAAGGATTGTTAGGAAGAAGTCACTTTTTCATCATCAAAGCTTTATAAAAAGGTGAGCTGCTATTATTGCTCAGGGTTAGTCCTAATAACTGACAAGTAGAACTGGCTTTAATCCTTTCAAAGAACATTTTTACTTCTTCCAAATCAATCCTATCGGTGGGAGGTTAGCATCGTAGACATTATTAGCATCCCTATTTTAGAGATGAAAAAATGAAGGTTCAGACAAGTTAGACATTTTGACCATGGGTCACAGCTTTTACAAGTGCCAAGGGGCAATATTCAAAGCCAATCTTTGAACTCAGAGCCAGAAGTATTCTCCTTACCTTCTGGGGTGATCTGGTACATATTTAACAATCAGCTCACATACACATACACAAAAAGAATGCATGACACACTCTTAAAACTAATCTGTTGTGTGTGTGTGTGTGTGTGTGTTTTTTAACATAAGACTTTTGGGACATCGAGGTGGCGCAGTGGATAGAGCACCAGCCCTGAATTCAGGAGGACCTGAGTTCAAATCTGGTCTCAGACACTTAACACTTCCTAGCTGTGTGACCCTGGCCAAGTCACTTAACCCCAGCCTCAGGGGGGGAAAAACATAAGACTTTTATTAAAATTCTTTTCATATCTTTTCATTAGTAGACAGTTCAACTGAATTGCCACATATCACTGAATGTACAAATCAGGAAAGAGAGAAGGGACCACTCTAGTGCAAAGTTCCAAAAGTTCCCTATGGTCTCTTCATCCATTTTATTATTGAGTTGAAATATGTGAAGCTCGGGGAAGGAGTTTTGAGGGTTTTTCTTCTGATTTGTCTTTTTGATCTAGTTGTATCTTAGGACCTAATTTTTATTCTTCTGCTTGCTTCCAGGAGAAAGGGGGTGGGGACTTTTTAACAATGTTTGGCCATGGGGAATATTATTCTTTGATCTTTTTCAAGAAAAATAGAAAATTTCAACCACATGATAAGGAAGTTTCTTCTAAGTCCAGTAATAACCATGAGGTCCTTCACCTTCTTACATTTCCAGAGGAAGACTGCAGAAATATAGAGGGAGATTTTTTGTATAATGTGTATTATTAACATTTTCTTCATCACTTTCTTGAACTGGAAAAATCAGCAAGCCAATAATAAACCCCTAGTTTTAGTTTGGTGTTAAGGTTCATTATGAAAATTTTAATCATTGACTCCCCAAAGCTGGGAAAAACTGGTTCCAGCACAAGACTGAACACAACTCTATCCATTTCTGTCCCCCTGCTGGCCAAAGTGCATTTTCCCACCTGATTTCAAAGAGGTTGGGGAACAGCTGTTTTATTGTGCTGTTCACACTCTCACCACCTCAGAATGATAGCAGCCTCTTCTACTGGATTATCTAAATCCTGACTCCTGGTTCTCTAGCCCCCAGGAATTGCAGTAAGTCTAAGCAGTATTTTTGCAACACTATAATTTTCAAGATAAAAATCACCTTTTGGGAGGCAGCTGGGTGGTGCAGTGGATAAAGCACCAGCCCTGAAATCAGGAGGACCTGAGTTCAAGTGTGATCTCAGACACTTAACACTTCCTAGCTGTGTGACCCTGGGCAAGTCACTTAACCCCAATTACCTCAGCAAAAGAAAAAAAAATTTTTTTAAATTACCTTTCTTTGCATGTGTTTTTGTTTTTTTTTTTTTTAACCTCCTATACAAAAGTTCCACTGATTTTAATCAAAGGACAACAGTCTTTAAGATTTGCAATCATTTACTCAATTAAGTGGCTACAACGGGCCAGGCACAAGGGCAAGATTTGAAGAGTTCCTTCCCTCAAAGAGCTTACATTCTATTGTAAGAACTAGCATGTGTATATATACACTAAATAAATAGGGGGATAGAAGAGGACTTTTAGGCCATGCCTAATTTAGTCAGGTCAAATGCTTCAGATTCAAAATTGGGATAAAAAGACACTTTTGTAGATCCTATAACAGTGAACAAATAGTAGTTTGTTCTCTCATATTAGGGAAAAGTTACTCATCAAAGATGGAGTACTCAATCAGTTGGGTACAGCTTCCCTTGCCTCTGTGGTGGCCATATTGGTAAGATGGTCAAAACTGAGAGAAAATCACTTCTGCTCCTAGTTTGCCCGTAACATTCCTGTCACGATGGGGAGTGGGGGTTAGGGCGGGGTAGTATTCCCAGCAACTGACAGGATCAGGAAAATCTCCCATAAAAAGTGACAGGAGCGGAGTTTTGAAAGAAATCAGATTCTGAGAGACAAAGATGGCAGAAGAGTTTATTCCACACACGAGGGACAGCCAAAAAGGTATAGTGATTAGAGATAAAGCATATATATGGATAACCACAAGAAATCTAATTTGACTATCTGGAGAAAAGAATGTATTACATAATGAGGCTGGAAAAGTAGCTAGGGGTCAGGTTGTAAAGGGCTTTAAGTTTGATGACCTAGAGGTCAGCCTGCTGTGCTCCACTATACATGCTGCTACACGCTACTGACCAGTAGTTTTATATCCTCTGTCAAACTAGACTTCAGTGATGGGGAGCTCATTACCTGCTGTGGGCAGGTATGAGCTAGCTTTCATTATTTGGCTTAGTCAGGCTTAAGGTTACCTCATTATAATTTTGGCCCATTATTCCTGGATTAGAATAAATCTAATCCTTCTGATATATGTCTTTTTACTGCTAGGAGACAGCTCTGTTATCCTGTCCTCCACAAGCTTTCATTGGTTGGGGATAAATATCCCCATATGGCATGGTCTTCAACCTTTTCCCCATTATCCAGCTCATCTTGTGATCAAGATCATCTAGCTCAAGCAACTTGTGCCAAATAACAGAAGACAATTGGCTGGGCCAGTATTCACCTTCAGATCCTCTGTCTCCGAGTCCACTGCTCTGTTCCCTTCACCATCCTGCCCTTCTTCCCCTCATTATCTTTTCTCCCTCTGAGTGTAGTCCTCTAGGAGTTTATAATGAAAAGTAAAGGGATATCTTGGAAGAAATTTGGTCACTTTTCATATTTTCATAACTAACCCAGCATTGTTATTCTGGCCAGAACACTAAGAAAAAAAAAAATCACCCTTTAAAGTTGTTAGGGAAAAAAAAAGTCAAGAATATATAAAAAAATAAGAGCACAGGCCTGGTTTCCTGTAACCCTTTTGTGTTCCTTCCTGAATTTATTTTAAAAATTTTTTGAATTTATTCAGACTTAAATACAAAATAAAAAAAAGAAAAAAATGTTGCCATGTACATAGCAGAACCTAAGAAAGGAGTCAGTATTAAATAATACATTTCCAATTCAAGAAAATCTATATAATAAATACTATATTTGTTTTCAAAGTTCTCTGGCTTTTCCTTGCTTCTGTGAGGGTTTCATTTTGATCTAGTTGTTCCCTAAGGCTATTTATATTAATTAATTATCATTAATATAATTATTAATATATTATATATTTCATAACATTAATATAATAATTATATAATCTATATTATATTGCACTAATAAATAATACAATAATTTATAATATTATTATAACATATTAATATAATTATGTATTATATTAAGGTTATTAATATTATGATACAGGTGTGTATGTGTGTGTGAAAGAGAGAGACAGAGACACAGAAACAGAGACAGAAACAAAGACGGAGATGGTGAGAGACAGAGAAAGAGACAGGGACAGAGAGAGAGAGAGAGACAGAAAGAGACAGACAGAGAGATAGAGATAGAGACAGAGAGAGACAGAGCAGAGATAGAGAGACAGAGACAGAGACAGAGAGGCAGAGAAAAGATATAGACAGACAGAGATGGAGAGACACAGAGAGAAACAGAGACAGAGAAAGAGAGAGAGAAATAGAAAAAGATGAGAGGGGGAAGGAGGGAGGAGAGAGGGAGAGAAAGAGAGAGGGAACGGAGAGAAGGAGAGGGAGAAGGAGAGAGAGAGAGAGAGAGAGAGAGAGAGAGAGAGAGAGAGAGAGAGAGAGAGAGAGAGAGAAGGAGGAGAGAGAGGGAGAGAGAGAGAGAGATTGAGAGAGAGAGAGAGAGAGAGAGACAGAGACAGAGAGAGAGAGAGGAGAGAGAGAGAAGGAGGAGAGAGAGGGAGAGAGAGAGAGAGATTGAGAGAGAGAGAGAGAGAGAGAGAGAGAGACAGAGACAGAGAGAGAGAGAGGAGAGAGAGAGAAGGAGGAGAGAGAGGGAGAGAGAGAAAGAGAGAGAGAGATTGAGAGAGAGATTGAGAGAGAGAGAGAGAGAGAGAGAGAGAGAGAGAGAGAGACAGAGACAGAGACAGAGACAGAGAGAGAGAGAGAGAGAGAGAGAGAGAGAGAGAGAGAGAGAGAGAGAGAGATCCCCCAGATCACTAAAGCTTTCATAAGCCTTTTTAAAATGGGTTTGTGGATATAGATGCAGAAAGCATCAGGAATTTTGACAGTTGTGAAAAGGAATTTCCTAACCCCAAGCCACTCACAGAGCAGGAGAACTCAGGCTCAGGGAGAAGTTCCAAAGCTGAGCTGATGGACGCCCTCAATTTCTTGGAGTTTCTCTAGAGGGTAATGTTTTAACTTGGGGTAAAGTTTTGTGTCGGGGCAAATGATAGGATGCACAGGTTGAGCAGAAACAATGTCAAACAAGCCATGTCAGTGACCACCTTGAAGATGCGAATTGCCTGGACTACAACGTAGCTGCCTTGGCGACACGTCCCCAAGAAACACCCTGCATATAAGCCATGGTCTTCTCTGTGCCTGGCAGAAACACCCCTTCACATGTTTCTTAGTTATACATAGCCAATGTATGTCTTCCAAGCACATTTCCCAGTGATCTGTTTTCCATGCATGAGTCACCTCCCCTTCCAATTGTGTGGAAATCTGAGTGTATCCATGCATGGATGGGGAGCCATTTTATTCATTCCGATGTTTGATTAAATGAATAGCTTTGAACTAATGTGTCCTCTAGCCATGTTTAAAAAAAAACCCCACATCAGTGGGGGCTAATGAGTTATATTTTTAAATTTGATATTGACTCTCAAAGAACCTTGAACATGATTAGCTTTTCTAGTATGACTGGGAGGCGAGATCTCTGCTACATATTCACAGTAATCACTATTATCAGTTATGGTTAATTTAGCTTCTCTTGTAATCCCACTCAAGTATGGTTATGGGTGTGTCTGTCTCTGAGGAAATGAGTGGAGGAGAACATGTGAATCCCACCAAATCTTCTGGAGTAAGAAGCCCTTAAAAGGTTTTATTTTTTTTTTCCTCAGCACATATACAATCTCCTCTGAATTTTGAGGCACACATGTCTATCCCCTGTAGATGCTATTAAATAGATTCTGACAAAGGGAGCTACTCTAGCAAAATTACCCTGGGTGTCACAAACACCCCATATAACATTTCATTTTGGGAAAACACATTTCATTGTCGAATTCTGGTTCATTTTGTTATTTTTTAATATTTCAAAATTTTAAATAAATTTATATATAAATATAAATTTTATTTATATAAATATAATTTTACTATATCTTAATAATTTAGATTATTCATGATAGCAGGTTGTAAGAATGGCTTGTTCTTCCTCATCCACTACTCTATCCTGATGACCTTGGAACATCCTCAATCACAAATCCTAGGGGAGTCCTGGGAGATAGCTAGTGATGGCCTTAGATCAGGAGATGCTCTAATACAAGGTCTTATATAGAGGAGGCTGCCAGAACCCTCTCCTTTGATCCTAAGAGAGAGAGATCAAAGAAAGGTAAGAGTGATCACAATGTAAAAGCTCCATCCTAGGGAATAGGATAATGGATAAGGAGAACCCAAGCCAGCTGGAACCCAGAACAAGTGCAGTCAAGTACAAACTACAAGAGGACTCCAGAGAGATGGCTCAGCATCTTAAGATGAGCAAGTAAGGGTAAAATCCGGAAGTGAAGGAAGAAAAGGAAATTCACCACAATGTCCCCAAACATACAATATTTAACAAAGCATTTAGAAATGTGAAAAATAGGAAAGGAAAAGAAATCCTTCTGTTTTGTCTTGCAGACTGTGGGCATGGGGAATGAGAGAAGAGGGCAGAAAATTAATCTGATCCTCTTGTGACAAATGGAATTTAACAAAAAGATAAACTGAGGTAAGTATCTCCAAGCAAGATGAAATTTTATTTACAGGACCAGTAACTTGAGAATAAAATGGATCTATGACTTGCCTTTATTTATGTAAAAAAACCTTGACCAAAAGGTCAACTCACCTTGTGTAGATTTTGAGGAGCACAGAATTAAAAAAAACAAAAACAAACAATATGGTAGGTGATATCATGGAGTTGAGGATAACATGGTTGCTTATATAACTGAAGGATGGGGAGCAACATGATTGGTTACATTAAGAGGGAGGCATTCAGCACACATGGGATCAAGCCCACCTATTTCTGTTTCTAAGGAATGTGTTTGTGAATTTATGAGATCCAGTGTGGAGTCCAGCCTCAAATACTTATTAGATGTGTGATCCTTGGCAAGTCAATTAGTTTTTTCTTGCCTCAGCTTCTTCAACTGTGACATGGGGATAACAAAGCTTCTCATACTAGCGTCTCCTCAATCCTCAATCCTCTCTCTCGTATTGCTTTCATTTTATAGAGAAAAGGAAAAAGGACAATTATGAAGGTATCTGGCCGTTATTCCCAACATTTATCCCAAGGAGATCTCCAATCTTAGATGCAATTTTTTTTCTTTTTAAAAAATTTATTTAGTATTCTATTTTCCCCTCTTACATGTAAAAACAATTTTTGACATTTGTTTCTTATTCCCCTCTTCTTTCATTAAAAAGGCAAGCTACTCAATATAGGTTCCACATGTATAGTCATGTAAAACATTTTATTAATAGTCATGTTATGAAAACAAAAGGCAGACCAAAAAACTCAAGAAAAATAAAGAAAGTTTAAAAATATGTTTTAATCTATATTCAGACACCATCAATTCTTTCTCTGGAAATGGGTAGCATTTTTCATTATAAGTCTTTCAGAGGTATTTTGGATCAATATCATATTTTTTTAAATTTTATTTTTTATTAATTTTTATAATTATAACATTTTCTTTGACAGTACATATGCATAGGTAATTTTTTTTACAACATTATCCCTTGTACTCCCTTCTGTTACGAATTTTTCCCCTCCTTCCCTCCACCCCCTGCCCTAGATGGCAGGCATTCCCATACATATTAAATATCTTATAGTATATCCTAGGTACAATATATATGTGCAGAACCAAATTTTGTTGTTGTTGCAAAGGAAGGATTGTATTCGCAAGGTAAAAATAATTTGGGAAGAGAAACAAAACAAAACAAAACAAAACAAAAAAAAAACAATGCTCATAGTTTACACTCATTTCCCAGTGTTCCTTTTCTGGATGTAGTTGATTCTGTCTATCATTGATCAATTGGATCAATATCATATTATTGCTGTGAATAACTAAGTCATTCTTATAATACTTTACAATATTGCTGTTACTTTGTACATGGCATATTTCACTTTGCATCAGCTCATAGATATCTTTCCAAGCTTTTCTGAAAGGATCCTGCTACAATCATTTCTTGTAGCACAATAGTATACCATCATATTTTGGGATACAGACCTAGTAGAGGTATTTTTAGGTCAAAGTGTATCAATGGTTTTATAGCACTTTAGGCATAGTTCCAAACTGGATGCACTTTTTTTTATTGGGGAAATACCTAATTTCCACCTCTTAGGAAACACCTCCCTTTCAAATTCTTCAGCTTTAACTTTTGCCCTGGAAATAACAGATAGGCTTGGGTTTTGCTTCACTTCTCCCAGATGGACATCCATTTTTGTTTTCACATGTCATAAGATTTTTAAGAACTGTTCCCACATACTCTCTTGCTTCTGAGATTCTTCATGTCAGCGTAAGAATACATTGGAGATGCCCTCTCTCGTGCCCAGTGCCTTCCTGATGCTTCCCAGACACCAATAATCTCAGGGTTCTGATTTTTAGCTGTATGCACAGAAATCAATACACAGAGACACAAATTGACTCTTTTTTCTTTTCTAGGCATTTTTTTCTAGGGTGAAGAAGACTGTCAAAAAAGAAGAATCTGTTATATGGCAGTGTTGAGCACGACCCTGGGGAGATGAAGTTTTCAACTCCAAGATATGTGTGCACCCATAGAAAAGGTCTGTTTGTGTGATCACCAGCAAGTGAGATGTCTACAAAGGAGAAAATGTGTGGGAATAAATGCGCTGAGCATTAAATTTGACAAATCAAATCCCAATTTTGTTCCTAGTTGACCAAAAACGTGAGGAAATAGCTTTATCTGGTCTGAGCCTGAAGCCATCTATGCCATGTGGATATTTACATTTTGATCCAAATTCCTAGGTGTGTTGGGGATAGTTAGTTGCTAAATAAATGACTTTGCAGCTCTCTAGGGCACTTCTGAAATGCTTACAACTGGGAGCCTCTGATTCTCTCTGGTTCTACAGCAAATAAAACACCCTCAGTCTATATGACCAAGGATGGTTTTATACTAATTAAGGATTCAGAGATTAAATAGGATATTATGCTGTTTCCATTTTCATTCTGCTTATTTGGTAAATCAGTGGCCTTATTTAATATTCATTTCACATGTGTGGAAAAGGCAGAAAAATGTTCTATCTCTGAGGTGAGGCTAGTTATCAATCAACTTGCATTTGTTAGATTACATATAGCAATGTGCTAAATGCTTAGCATCCAAAGACAAAGTCAAATAGCCTCTGTCTTTTGGGAAGTTATATTCTATAGGGAAAAAGGGCATGTGGACTCAAACAGATTTACTTTCCCCATTCTCTTAGGGCCAGGAAGGTCACATCTTTTCTCTGGGTTCCATGAAGGTTTTGTGAGATGTCCTTTCTTTATGGCCATCAGCTCAAGCTCCCATTGAATGTGTTCTCCTAACAGCCTATAATTATATTTCCATTGAGCTATTTAGAAGGAATTGGCCTTTGCCAGGGGATTTTATGTCAAAGATAAAGCAAGAACAGATGTACTGACCTTGTTCCCAATAACTCCACAGCATATTCCCCTATATATCAATTTGGTCTTTAAAGAAGTAGGCTCAAAACTTAGTTCAGTTCTTACATCATGCTGATCCTATTGAGATCACATCCAAAAGCAATACTCCTGCTGGATGAGTTCATGTCTCTTCTTTCACTGGCATTAAATCCAAAAGTTCAGTCCCACAGATACTCCTTAGGGTACAGATGATGCTTGGCTGTATTCTTGGACTGAAACTCTGGAGGGTCAAGACACTCTCAAGATAATTCTAACTTATCACGTCTCAGGAGTTCAAAGTTCTCCACCTACAATAGGAAAGAAGTCAGGGGCCCATGACTGACTAAGGCCAGTTTCTCATAGAGGACAAGACCCTAATGCTGCTTTCTTTACAGTCTGGTTTTTCATCAGACACTTTGAACCAAACACTCACTGAAATCCCTAAGATCAAATGAGGCAAAAGAAGTTAACCAATGGGAACCAGCTAAGGAACGCTCCAAGATATTTAACCTAATATGCTATCGCAATTCTCCTCAAAATCATTTCCTCAGCAGATTCCTTGAAAGAAGTTAAGAAAACTTAATTAGGGCCTGCCTATGTGGCAGACCCCACTGCATATATAAAGTAAATTCAAAATAAATTTGGTGAGAGGGGAATCAAAGTTGAAAAGAGATGTAAAAGGTGGTCCTGGAAGTAGGAGATGAAAGAAGCTAAGGATTCAAAGAATCAGAGGTGAGAAGGGAGTGCGTCGTAGACATGGGGGACAACCTGTAGAAAGGGCACAGAAATAGGAGATGAAATATTGTATTGGAGGAACAAAATAGAGCAGTTATCCATAGTATTGTGGGCAAGAAGTGAAGTAAGATATAATGAGCCTAGAAAGGTAAGTGGATACTAGGTTATAAAAGGCTTTGAGAAGCAAACAAAAGCGGCTGGTTTTGATCCTAGAGGCAAAGGGAACCAATAGACCTTTTTTAGTAAAGAAATGACATGGTATAAATGTGCTTTATAAAGAGTAGTTTGGCATCCATTTAGATAGATCAGATTGGAGAGAAACTTGAGGAAATGGAACCAATTAGGGGACTATTTCAATGGTCTTGGTGAGAAGTGATGAGCATCTGAAGTAGAGTGGTAAAACTGAGTTTAAGCATCTCATCATTTTCAGTGTATATAGTGCATTGTCATCTGCTGCCAGAGAAAAATAAAAATTAGTATACAGGGGAGGTGTGTTCTATGAACAGTTTAGCTAGTCAGTCAGTCAACAAGCATTTATGAAGCACCTACTATGTGCCAGGCAACTTGAACTAGTTATTCATGGTGTGGCCATTTACGATGACTTGAGTCCAAGTCTCTAAGTATGAGATTTGGAATCAAGAGAGGGAGAGATTTTCCTCAGCTCAGGCTGAAGTGGGATACAAGTCAATTAGAGAGGAAGCATTTCTTTATTAGAAATCTCTGATATATCCATAGCCCAGACTGCTTGGAAATCTGAAAAGAAACTTCATATGGAAACAAGACAGTGGCTGTGAGAGAATTTTTAAGTTATTCAGAGTTGGACCCTCGATACTGCACTATTTGGCAGTAGACAGCTGGAAAGAAGGTGGGGCTAACATTTAAATCCACATTGAAGAAGGGAGTCAATGCATAGATATTTCCCTCTGAAGAGATTCTAAAATGAGTCTCTCCTCCTCCTTTTCCTCCTCCTCCTCTTCTTCCTTTCCCTCTTCTTTTCCTTCTTTCTTATTTTCTTCTTCTTCTTATCCTTCTCCTCTTTCTTCTTCCTCCTCCTTCCTTTTTGTTCTTGTTCTTGTTTTTTTTCTTGTTGTTGTTATTCTTCTTCTTCCTCTTCCTTCTCCTCTTTCTCTTTCTTCTCTTCCTCCTCCTCCTTCTTCCTCCTCCTCCTGCTCCTCTTCTCTAGTTTTGTTAATAATTTTAAAGAGAGATGGTACATTCGTCTACAAAGCCCCTAACTCTAACCCAGTAGAAATGATTGCCTCCTTAAGAGGACCTCTTAATCATAGAGCTAAAGGAGATCTTAGAAACAGAGGCCCAAGGGAAAGAGCCAGAAAATAGGACTGCAAGATTTGAATACATGTCATCTAGTTCTAAATTCAAGGATCATTTCACCATACCACAACTGCTTCAAACCAAACTCATAACTCTTCCAATAAAGAGAAGCTTGCTATGCTGGAAACTTTCTTCCCCATCTTACCCTTCCCCCTCCTCCTCATTACCCCAGGAATGAGCCCAGCTGGCAATATGGGACATCATCAGAGCACAGTCCCCTTCCTCTTTAGGAGGACCCTAAAGCATCCCTCTCATTGCCTAAAAGACCAATGGTTATAGAAAAACCTTCCCAGTTTTTTAATTTCTCTACATGACAAGACACACAGAAAGCCCACTGACTTTTTTCACTGTCAACATTTCTGTTCCACAGCTGTGTCTATGCCCAATTCCTCCTATGTCTTCTTCTACCTTTTTCATTCAACCCTTTTCTTTGTGCCAGATTCATCTAGCTTTTGGATGCCAAATTTATTCCATCATTTTCAGTGCTGAAGAGAGGGCCACTCCAGATCCCAATTCTACTGATTGACTTTTGAGGGCAGCCAGAGGGCTGCAGCATTCACCCGAGTCAATATGCATTCAGAGCGGAGAGAGAAGTAGCTGAGCCAGAAATTTGCTTTTAAGGACAGACATTAAAATATGTCATTGCTCATAACTCAGGGCATACAGATTCAAAGAAGAAAGAATATGATAAGACTGGGTTGTGCTCTTTTTCCCCTTTGCTTTTCAGCTCCAGGAGAAGGATTGTGAAAGTAGTATCTGGAATCATTATATTGCCCGGATAACCAGTCAAATGCAGAGGGCTCTGAAACTCCGGGCAGAATGCCCACCTAAGCTGGGGGAGACAGATTTCATTTAAAGGCAGAATCTGAACCTGGTTTCATGCCAAGCACATCTGAAAACAGCCAAGCGAGGCGAAGATGGAAGCTCCCTCATGAAAATGGAGAAAGGATGACTCTATCATTGTGTTTAGCCTTGCTTGTAGAAGAATGCTCTTTCTGAGACTGAACTGACCACTGAGAAAACCTATAATATAGAACGGGCTGCCCCCACTCTTCTGTTTAGGATAAAAGCTGCAATCAACAATATTTCGATCAAGCAAGCAAAAAGCATTTATTATATACCTAGTGTATGTAAGGCACTATGCTAAGTGTTAAGGAAACAAAGATACAAAGGATATAGTCCCTATCCTTAAGGAACTTAAGTTATTCTACAGACATGTAATACATTCACCGAGAAATATAGATGAGAATTCCACCTTTTTCAAAATCACATTTTTAAATAATTTAAGAAAATGTTAAATTTCATTTAGGAATGAATACAAATGAAGAAGTAATTCTTTGTCATCCAGGTACACATGTCTCCCCCCACTAAAAAAAAAAATTATCATCCACTTAAGAAGTCTGCAGAGCTAAGATTAAGAACCCTTGCTCCAGGGAGATGACTCAGGCCAGTTCCAATGGTCTTGTGATGAAAAGAGCCATCTGCACATCTGCACTCAGACTGTGGGAACTGAATGTGGATCACAACATAGTATTTTCACTTCTTTTGTTGTTGTTTGCTTGAATTTTATTTTCTTTCTCATTTTTTCCCTTTTTGATCTGATTCTTATGCAGCAAGATAATTGTAGAAATACATATGCCTATATTGGATTTACATATATTTTACCATGTTTAACATATATAGGATTACTTGTTATCTAAGAGAGGGGGATGAGGGGGAAGGGGGAAAATTGGAACACAAGGTTTTGCAAAGGTCATTGGTGAAAAATTATCCTTCATATGTTTTGAAAATAAAAAACTTCAATAAAAAAGAGAATAGTGAGAATCAAAAATGAAGCCGTTAGTAAGAAGTGGTTCCATGTGGTATAGGACATTCATTAGGAAACATCAAAGCCTGCAATTCAGATTTGTAAGTTGCCCCAGACACCTGGGTTTCCTGATTCACGTGCCTTCTTGCTTGTTTTCTCACAACTTGTGCTCATTCTCACAGAAACACTACACGCATGGGTGGGAGAGGGACCTAGGTTTAAAGATTACCAATAGTAAGTATACCAAAGGTATACTTAATATTCCTTATTTTTCTATTTGGGAAACATTATGTTTTTTTGTTTTAAATGTTTAATTAAATTAAAATTTTAATGCTTTGTGCTATTGGTATTATGTGGACTGATTTTGCATAAATGGGGGTTCAGTATTTAGAGTAGTGGAAGTGTATTTTCCATCATTCTCACACTAGAGTTGTCCTGACTTGGCATCCACTCTCACTGGTGATCCTGAACTTGCCAGACTGAGTGGGATCAAGGTGTGTGGACTAGCTGAGGGATTAATGAAGATGGTTTATCTGGGCTCTAGAATATTATTGTTGCTATTGTCATTGTTTGTCCTTCATTTTCTAAGAGAATCTTGACATCAAGGAGGTGATCCTGTGACATATAAGTGAACTGGATTTAAGTGAGAGAGGACTGTACAAGGTCACCTGTTTCACTCTCCCCACCAGAGCCATCTGTATGCAGTGACCAGATATAGATCAGGACAACTGGAGATGACCCTGGATGCAGAGGGCTCTAGAACACTTATTGCTACAAGGCAGAGCTTTTATAGAGAGACAAGGCCATTAATGGAAATGGACAGAAATGCAAATGAACGAATGAATAAACAAATAAATCAAGGAGCATTAATAAATAATTTTTAAGATAGTTTGGAGCCATATTGCCAGGGGCTTTTAACTCCAAACATTTGCATTTATATCTTATAGGCACTAAGCAGATACTTAAGCTTTTTGAGCAAGGAAGTAACATGGTCAGATTGGTTATTTGGCCACTCTGTAGAAGAGGAAGGGAAAATCTAGATGCAAGGAAGCTATTGTCATAGCTCTGGTGAGAGGTGAGAGGCTTTAGGTTACAATGGTTATGATCTAGGTACAGGAGACAGGTATGAGAGATGTCGATGAATCAGCCCAACAAGACTTGATAATTGGCTGAATGTGGAGGAGTGAATAGAGAGGTAAATATAGAAGGAATAGTTAAAAATAGCTCCTAGGATACTAGTCTGGAAGTGTAGTGATCTCCTCAGCGGAAAGATGGAAGTCAGGAGCTAATAGAGATGGGAGTGGAAGGATGTTTGGGGTAACAAATTCTATTTTGGAAATCTTGAGATTGAAATGTCTTAGGGGTTTCCCAAAGAAAGGATGCCCAGTGGGCACTTGGAGATGTGGGAATGGAGCTCAGAGGTTAAGGCTGGATACATTGATCTGCAAATTGTTTTCAGATAAGAATATTTAATTGAACTTATGAAATTTGATGAGATCACCAAGGAAGAAGAGGAAGAGAGATTAGGGTAGGGGAAGAGGGAGGAAGAGAAACAGGCAGAGAGAGGAAAACGGGGGTACATCCACAGTGGGAGAGGGACATGGATAAGGTAACTAACACATCTAACAGAAGGAGATGAATTAGAGAACAGTGTCAAATGAAAATTCAAGTGAAAGTATCAAATGCTGTAGATCAGTCAAGAGGCATGAGGACCAGTAAGGGCCATGGAATTTATCAGTACCGATGTCAGTTGGGGCAGTGGCTAAGGAGAACCAAGAATGCCCATATCTGTCCTCCTTAGTGGGTTATACTAGGAGAGCATGGAAAATATTCCATACCCACTAATGGTCCAACGCGTGGAATTTTATTCAGAAGGCAACTTCCAGCAAACAAATAAAATAATAATACTTGGTCAAATGAAATGAAAAGTCTTCCAATTGGCTGAGGAGCTGAAGGATTGATGGTGCAAGAGGGTCTGTGCTAGAACCAAGTGTGAACATAGATGTTTCCATCACATGAGTTCTCTCTCTTTTCCCTCATGACCTCCCCTCATCCCAGTCCCCATAACTGGGATGTCATATGTCCCTGAGCTAATAATAGCTCTGTCTCAGTTGTGTTTCTTCTTTCATGATCAAAGGTGGATGAGTTTCTGAAAATGGAATTAACCAGACCTTGTATCTTGAAAGATGGGAAAAGCCATCAGAAGTCTCCTCCAGCACCTGAAGCTGGTGGCAGAGATGTATGCTTCTGAGTTCAGGGAATGGTAAAACTTATTAATCAACTTGACCTAGCCTACTTGGGGACTGATGCATTAGTTGAGCCACTGTGTCCTTCCAAGATCCAGTCCAGCTGAACAAGGGGAGTAACATCTTTTGAAAATGTCTCACTGTAAGACACAGTGAATCTTTATGGTGAGGACTCCATGAGGAGAGAAAAGGAGCCTTTGTCAAAGGTTCCAAGGTATCTCTTGACCTCATATGTTTCCTTTAAAAACCTACCTTTATGCTTCAAGTTGGAGACCATTCCAACTTGGTCTCAGAGTTAACTGTGTTTGTGTACAAAAGAGTGTGTCTGACATTGAAGGGTGTGGTAATTTGGAACAAAAACTAAGCTTGAGCCCTTTCTCTCCAAGGGAGTGTACATTCATTGTTTTGGTAACTCCTTATCCTTGCTCTACTATTTTATGAAGTATCCCCAGTTGATAGCAACTAGTTAATTGAAATTGGAGGGAGCGCACTGGGCTGAGGCACTAAAAGAGAATTTTAGGAACCCCAAATGATTAAGGTTAACCCTTGATAGAATTTTGAGTGTAATACTAATTAGCTAGACCCAAGATTTGGAAAAAATATATAGAATGAGCACAGAGAATTACTCTGAGAAAGAACAGCAGTTTTAGTCACAGCAGTGAAGATGGAAGCCAGGTTGCAAGAGGCAAGTAAGAACACTGGATCACAAGGTCATAAGATCATTGCTTTAAAGATAATTATAGGTAATTGGGTCTGACCCCCTCATTTTACAGGTGAGAAAACTGAGGAATAAAGGGGTCAAATGACTTGATCAGCTATCAAGCGATTGAAGCAGACATGGAACTCAAGTCTCCCTAACTCCTATTTTAGTCTCTTAATCACTTTGCTGCACATCCTCACAAATGAAGGTTTTGTTGTTTTTAAGCCTAGGAGAGATAGGGGCATAGTGAGGTCTCAAGCACCAGGAGAGGTCAACAAAAAGCCAAACAGGTTCTAATTAAAAGTTGTTGAGCATTTTGTTTGCTTCTTAAAAATCAATATAAGAGTACAAACTTGAAAAAGAAATCTCTGAACCATAAGTCCAAAGAGCCTCAGAATAGTATTCCAACCAGAAGAATCACGCTATCCTAAAACTCTAGAAATCCAATATGCAAAGTCCTGTTAACTTAGCCCATCTCCCTAAGCTTAGTAAATTAATGAGAACATAGGATCATAGAATTGGAAGAGACCTTAGAGGTCATCTAGTCCAATCATTTTATTTTACAGATGAGTAAACTGAAGCACAGAGAAGTAAAAGGATTTCAATGTCACATAGGAATGGAGTGGTACAACTGGGCCATCTGACCCTAAATCCTCTTTCCACTACAGCATGAGATAATGTTAGTCTAGTGTCTGAGCCATTTGTGAGACAGACTTCTGGAAATATGAAGCCTTTTTACCATTATTATTAGACAAAAATAATGGTCCTACTTCATCTCATGAGTTTGGAAAGTATATTAGGGAACCCATCAAACCCAGGATGCTCTATTTTGTTTGCTCTTAGCTAAAGTTCATCTTGAGACATGAATCCCAAGGCAAAGAATATAAAAGGTTGAATTGCAGCTGGTTTTGATGATTTTAGTTGAAATTATTTGAAAATGAGGACTGGCCTAATTTTAAATTAGTTTAAATTGGCTTACATAAAATTGAGGGGAAGGGGAGAAATGACCTCTGCAAAATCTTGCTAAGATAAGCAGGCATTATCCAAAACAATGATTAAATGGAAGACTTCCAATTCATCAGTGCCCTAATATCTTCTAAAGGCCCTCATGTTTCAGAGGTGAATCATATGAGGTTATTTTGTATTCATTTTTCATTTTTTTCAATTAACAAACATTTATTTTTTTCTGTCTCCCATATACCACCATTCCTATTGAGAAGGAAGGAAATAAAAGAATAAAGTTCCTGTAACAAACATGCACAGTCAAGCAAAACAAAAAGAAATCTATGTTTCATTATGCATCTTGCATCCATCACCTGTCAGGACATAGACAGATTACTTCATCGTTGGTCCCTTGGGATCCTGGTTAATCATGGTTATGATCAATGTCTGAAGTCTTTCTTTTTGTGCTCTATCCAATGTGCCATTTAGCTGCCTCTTGTTCTGAAGTCTTTCAAAGTTCTTTTGACTACAATATTCCCATAGTATAAATTATTTTTCTGGTTCCTTCACTTTTCATAAGTTCATACAAATTTTACCCGGTTTCTCTAAAACTGTGTCCATCATCATTTCTTGTAGCATTATACTTTTTCATGATATTTTTATATCCTATATTTATGTAGCCTATCTTGGCCAGTCATTTCCTAAATGATAGATATCATCTTAGTTTCCAGTTTTTTTTTGCCACTACAGAAAGAGTTGCTATGAAAATTTTGGTACATATTTAACATGTATTAGACTACCTACCTTCTAGGGGAGGGAATGGGGAAAAGGAGGGGATAATTTGAAACAGAAGGTTTTGCGAGGGTCAATGTTAAAAAATTATCCATGCATATGTTTTGTCAATAAAAAACTTTAATTAAAAATAAGAAGAAAATTTTTGTACAGATGGGTCCTTAGCTTCTTTTGTTGATCTCTTTGGGGAATAGATCCACTACTACTATGGTAATAGTATTGGTAGGTCAAAGGGCATGGTCAATTTAGAGCAAGCTAGGTGTTATAGTGGCTAGAGAAGTAGGCTTAGAATCCTGAATTCAAATCCCACCTTAAGTACTTACTAGCTGTATTACCCTGGGCAAATCATATAACCTTGTTTGCCTCAATTTTCTTATCTGTAAAATGAACCAAGAAAAAAAAAAGGAAAACTAATCCAGTATCTTTTCAAGAAAACCCTAAATAAGGTCATAAAAAGTCAGACATGATGATGTAGCAGCGATGTCCAATTTAGTAATTTTGAGAGCATGATTCTAAATTGATTTCCAGAATAATTAGGCCAATTCATAGTTCCATTAAGAGAGCATCAATATGTCCATTTTCCAGTAACCCTTTCAACATCTGTTATTTTCTTCCCCCCCCATCTTTGCCAGGCTGGTAGATTCCAGGTAGGAGCTGAAAACTGCTTTATTTTGTATCCTCTAATTATTTGTGATTTGGAACATTTTTCATATGATTATTCCTCACTGGAATTTCTTTCCTCAAGAACTACCATTCACATCCTTTGACTATTTTTCAATGAGGATTTTGGATTAATTAAAGTAATAAAATTCAAAAGAAGTGCCAATATCTCCCTCACTTTGTGAGAGAAGTAAGTTTTCCACCACAACCCCTATCATTTTTATTATATATGTTGATATTTGATACTGAGGTGTTGCCATCTTCTTTTAGTACTTCACAAGGTGCAGATTTCCAACTAATCACCAATCGCTTAACTAACATAACTACCTTCCAAGATGTGTACTAAGACACAAGATCTCAAGTCCTCTACAAGTTTACATGCATTCAAATGTAAACAAACAGACAACTATTAATGCAGGGAAGGGGACACTGTACAGGCATTCTCAAAGGGAAAAATCCAAAGAATCAGCTCCATGAGATCCAAGTTCTTGGTTAGAGGAAGGAGAATGGGGTTAGAGAAAAAAGGTTTGAGAATCAAAATTATATTTCTCTACAACTTATTCTCTTAAATTTTTTTTCCTTTTTGCTCCAAATCCTATGACCTTTCCAAATAAGAAGGTGGAGAAAGTAAGGGAGTTTGTCTGACATTGGTGATTCATATATGAAACAAACCATTTCTCATCTCTTTCACTTCTTCTTTTCCCCTTTCCCTGTCTCCAATCCTAAATTTTCACTCTTCTCTCCTTTTTTTTAATCTCTTCTTCATCTTAATCTTTTAATTCTCCCTCTGACACCAGTTTCTTTTATTGATGACTTTTTCCTTACTTATTTCTCTCTCTCTCTCTCTCTCTCTCTCTCTCTCTCTCTCTCTCTCTCTCTCTCTCTCTCTCTCTCTCTAACACTGCTTTCTTCTTTCCTTGTCCCTATATCCTTTTCCCTTTTTATTGTATTTCTATATCATGTTTGTGTGTGTGTTACCACATGTGTTCAATTAAGTTCAATCTTCCTTTGTTTGATTCACATGAAAATGAAGTTCATGGGTTCTTTGTTGTCTCCACTTTCTCTTCTATGCTTATTCTTCACCTTATGCACTTCTATTATGTATTTAACTGGTGCATTTTAAGCTTCACAGGGGTGTTTTTGAGAAATCTGAGCTCTCCTAGGTCCTAATAAACCATGATCTTCCCACCGTTCTCCTCCCTGATTATCTTTACATATTAAATTTGATCTCATTATCTGGATAGACCTTTTGTGTATACAAGAGACCATGCACTCTCCATTTATGGTAGTTGTTTTGTTGCTATTGTTGGTACAATATTTTCTTGGTAAATGATCTTTTGTAAAGCCTAATTAATGTCAATCACTTGATCAATATTTAGGAGCATGCTGGATAGGAACTCATGATCAACAGTACTAGAAACGCCAATCCTTTAGGCTCCCCTAGAATTAGGTTCCCCTAGAATTTAGAGGAAAGAGAGTCACCAAACTTGATGAGATTCAGTGCAAATTGGAAGAGAGAGCCTTAAGGATATGCCCCAAAAAGTATTTCACAGAATACTTTACATTTGTTATCTTCTTTGATCATAGATTTGGAGTCAAAGAATCTGGATTCAAAGTCTGTTACTTCTTTCAGAGACTCAGTTCTTTCATCTGTGGTGGGAATAAATGTGGCCTCTAAGTACCTCTCAGCTCTGAATTTGTGTTCTTACCAACTGTGAAGACAAGTAATATTTTGCCTATTTTCTAGATAAGAAAACGGAAGCTGATCCATTGCATCGGGAAAGGTTTTCTAAGGAATATTTTTTTTTCCTTTCTTAAAACCTTCATTCTAAAAAAATTCTGAGTTCAGGGAAGGAGGTGAAATCATTCTAAAAGTTGGCACGCTCTCCCCAACAGAAGCAGACTGCTTCCTGAGCTGTGAGCTTCCATATATGTTCTTATGACATATTTGATGTCCTTACCGGAACACATCCTCATTGATAACATCCTGCACTCTATTCAAACCCACCATGTGACTCTCTGTGTTTCCTTTGCTTAATTCAGAAGGAGAAGAGAAAGGAAGAAGGGAAATGTGAATTTTTTAAAGGGGATGGAGGAAAAAAGAATCCTATTAAAATAAGCATCTCTTTTACTGGGGCTTTCAGATTACTTTTATACTCTGTTATCAGCTCTGGAACTGTGGAATAATCAGGTGAATAGAGGGTTTATTTGAGGAGAGAAAAAGAGCTTTCAGAAGCCCAGATCCAGACACTGTAAGCTGGTTACTTTGTTAGGAGAAGATGAGAAATTTTGGCAATGCCAAAATAGAATAATTAGGTTCAGAAAGGTTTTATTAAAGGTTTGTTAAAGGGTTTTTTGTTTTATTTGTTTAAGCAATTATATGAGAGAGAGAGAGAGAGAGAGAGAGAGAGAGAGAGAGAGAGAGAGAGAGAGAGAGAGAGAGAGAGAGAGAGAGAAGGAAAAAAGGGGAGAGGAGAGAGAGAGAGGGAAGGAAAAAAGGGAGAAGGAGAGAGAGAGGGAGGGAAAGAGAGAGAGAGGGAGAGGGAGGGAGGAAGGGAGGAAGAGAGAGAGAGAAGGAAAAAAGGAAGAGAAGGAGAGAGAGATGGATGAACAGATTGATACATATATATGTAAATATATATGTATATACATAAATAAACCTACACACATACATAGCAAATCAGAAACCCAATCATTTTCTTTGTCTCCTATGTGTGTAAGCAGGGGTAGAAGTAAAATAACAGGCAAGCTCTATGCTGGTTTAAATGGCAGCACACAACTCAGAAAATACTTGGCTTCTGCCAGGGAGGGTCTTACTTCAAGTCACCAAACCTCATGCCAGAAGGGGGAGAGTTAGTTGACCTTTAGCCCCTCATTAGAATGAATAGAAACCCAATTGGCTGGTTGCAGAAGGGAGGTGTCCAGCCAGGATAGGCTGATGGACGCTTCAGGCTGGCTTCTATGTATCTCCAAGGAAATGTCCTGCTCTCACACCACTCAGGCTGACCTGTGATAAGAGGGATTTCATGAGATTTAGAGTAGTCTATTTAGAAATATATCATAAATGGAAGCAAGGTCCCAAACAAGGTCACATGGAATCTTTTTTCTTTTAAGTTCTTGTAGAAAATAATACTTCTTGAGTCCTTCTGAGGCAGACTTCCTTGAATCTGATCAGCTGCTTTGGATTTCACCGGCAAGCACAGTATATGCAGTGTACGGTGTGTACTAATCTTAGTTTAGGACTCCCATATCTTTCAATGTATTGCAAATCTCAGTTAAAATCAGACAAACACTGAAGGTATCTTTGCAAAGCACATCTCAGTAACTGAGAGCATCAAATAAGATTATCCTGAGTTACTCCTCATGCATTTTGAAAATAGGTTCCTGGGGAAGGAGCGAGGGGGAAGAAGTCTGGAGGCCTAATTTGGGCTTCTGTCACTGGCTTTTTCCACAGCTCTTGGCTGGATGCTTTGCAGAAAGCAGTGATGGGGATACATCCAGAAGTCAGAAGAGCATCCAAACAGCTGACAAAATTCCCAAGCTTCACTTTGGCACACTGAGCTCCCATCCTGGTTAGCAGGCAGCTGTATGCAGGTATAGGATGTGTTCAGAGAAGATTAACCTCTGGTATGAAACCTTGTCAGGGCTTCTCATCCACCTTTGGTGTCTACCTGTCACCCAATCTGACCTGTGGCTCCAAGATGTTGTATAGCAGTCATATCCCATCTCAACAGACAGGTTAACCCAGATTGAGGGTAACTGACACCGTTCAAACCCATTGATTGGTAAGTTGGGGAATGTCTACCTCAAGTATATAAAAACTTTCCCCAGAAGAACCGGTAGATGAGAACAATTTCTTTTTTCTTTTCTTAAAAAGCTTTTTATTTTTCCAAAGACAGTTTTCAACATTCGTCCTTGCAAAATCTTGTGTTTTAAATTTTTCTCCCTCTTCCCCCCCTCCCCTAGACAGCAAGTAATTCAACATGGGTTAATCATATGACATTCTTCTAAACATATTTCCAAATTCATCATGCTCCACAAGAAATATCAGATCAAAAAGGAAAAAATGAGGAAGAAAAAAAAACAAGCAAGCAAATAACAACAATAATCAAAAAGATGAAAATACTATGCTTTCATCCACTTTCAGTGCCCATAGTCCTCTCTCTAGATACAGATGGCTCCCTTCATCATAGTTCTATTCAAATTGGCCTGAATCACTTCATTATTGAAAAGAGCCAAGTCCATCACAGTTGATCACAGGTGATGAAAACAGTTCCTTAAAATGGCCTCAGGTGCTTTGGTGTGCTTAGAGCTTGGTCAGATATGGAAGATGTCAAAGTGACTCACTGAATCCTAGACCATCACCAGTCATCCTGACTTTTGTCCTTCCATTGGACTTTGATAACTCCGGAAGAGAAAATGGGGGCTGATAATTTTATGCAAGACTGACTCCTTTCAATTCAATTCACATGAGTCAAGATGTGTGATGTCGGTCTTCTTTGGGAATGAAGGACAAACAAGAACAATCTATGTGTGGAGAACAGAGGAAATTCTTTTATGGGATCCCTATACTTGGAGACTATGTGCAACGTCTGCTATTTGCACCCCCCCCCCAGCTGGATGAAATGGAAGCTGGATTTAGCCATGGTTCCAATGTATAAAAAAATCAAGTGAATAGTGTGGTTATTACTGTTTCTCACCCCAGACACTCCAGGATGGATACCAGGAAATAGCGGATACACCCTTAGAAATCATTGGAAAGCTATATATCTGCCATTGTGGACTTATGTCTTTTCAAGTTCAGACTGATATTATTTAAATCTTGTTATAAAATGCCTTTCATTTCTCCCTTCACTAAGCCATAACCCCCATAAAATCAACATCAGGACTCCATGAACACTCTTCATAGTGATCATGTACAAATGGTAAGTAGTGGGTTCAGCCTTAGTGATTTAAGGGGCCATTATCCATGTGATGCTGTTTAGATTCATATGTGTTTTCCAGGAACCCGAAAGATTCTTTTATAGCCTTTATGGAGTCTGCAAACTACTTTACTCATGTTATCACATCTGACTTTTGCAACAACCCTGTGAGACAGGTGCTACTCTTAGTTCCATTTTGCATAGGAGATAACTAAGGCTGAGAAAGACATAGTTCCACACAGCCAATAAGTATCTGAGACATGGCCAGAGCCTTCCAGCTCTCTGATTAAAGAAAGCACAACTTGTTTCAGAGATAGCAGCAATGAATAGTATTCCATGAGAATTTTGTGAAATCCAAGGGTGAAATCCTACAGTTGGAGTGGCTGCAGGCAAAGGGGAGAGATTGACTTTAGAGAATGAGTAGGGCTTCTCAGGACCAGTTTGGGCATTTTTCTCTCCACCACAGCCATACCAATCAATCATCCAGTAAAAGATAGCCTCTTTAAATGTCAGCAGCATCCTATTTCCAACTTCCCTGTTACCTGGAAGCCATTGCATTCAAACATCATGAAGGAAAAGCTTTCTTCATACTTGTACAAAAACCTCAGTGACCTTCTTTTGTCCCCATCTATTCATTCCACAGATAGAAGACAGCCTTTTCCATCTCTTCCTCATTCCTTTATGCTAAATATTATTTTCCATCAGTAAAGAAATAAACAAAGCCCACGTTTGAGCTCCTACCTTGGAGCTCTGTGCTCCCTGGAGCCCGCCTCTCCCTTTGACTATTACATACTTCAAATGTTATTCAGCACCAGCTGCTGGGCATCATTTTGGGGCAATATTTAAATGTTATACCTCCCAGCTGCGTTTTTTAATGGTGCCTTTACAAGTCACTGGCTGTGCCGGCCGCCAGCTCTGCCAGGAAGGGGATATGTGCTGAGAAAGCAGCTTCTCCTCTGGGAGCTTAACAGTTCAAAAGATGACTTTAGATCAGTAAGAAAAGTTTGCCTTTCTTCAGAGTTTCCCCTATGTATAAACCGAGTTAATGAGTGTTCATTGCTCACAGCTATCTTTCGAAAGACAGGCACCAAATAAGGGAGAAAATTATTCATCAGTGAAAGCTTAAGTATGTAGGACAAATCAATCCAGCTAAAACGTGAGGACAGACTCAGGATGACTAAGTTTGAAGAGGGAAAGCATCCAGGGCCGGGGGCCATGAGGGTGATTACTAAGAGAGACAAGGTCAACTCCAATAGGCCTTTGATTCTTTTTTCTCCAGACTATGGCTGACAAAGCAATGCTACAAGAAATGCTCAGAATGATTCTGCAGTTGGCAGGAGCTCTATTAATATAGATAAAGTGCTTTCAGAAGACATTTTGTGTTTATATTTATTTTAGAAATGACATTCAAAAGAGTCAGTCAAAATTAGAAAACACCAACTTATTTGACAATTTGTACCATTACTAATGTGTGCATTTCTTTCAACAGTGAAGTTCGCAGCCAATTTTTGACTGCCCTTCCGGTGAGACTCTTATCTAGTTTCTCCTAAAAATATTCCCCTAGGTCACTCCAATATGCTCAAACCTTCCTCTAAAGTTCTAGATACTATATAGATACCAGTGGACAGTTAGGTAGCACAGTGGATAGAGCATCAAGCCTGGAGTCAGGAAAATTCATCTTCCTGAATTCAAATCTGGCTTCAGTCACTTAGTAATTATATGACCCTGAGTAAACCATTTAATCCCATTTGCCTCAGTTCCTCATTTATAAAATGATCTGGAGAAGGAAAAAGCCAACCATTCTAGTGACTTTGTCGAGAAAATCCTAAATGGGGTCATAAAGAGTAGGACAAACCAGTATAGTGTCTGCCCCAATTGTTCTTCAATTGTGTTTCACTCTCACTACACAACAGACCCACTTTCTTCTCCACTCATGTGTCTTTCTGATGTGGACACTATTTCTCTTACATTGGCAATAGATTGTAGACCGCTTCCAGCCATGATATCACTAGCCATGATATCACTTTCTATTATCTCTGATGAGATCCATCAGGTCCACTAATGTTGATTACTATTCCATATTCTTTGAACCTAAATAATCCAAACCACCTAAGGGGAAGTTTCAGTTTGGACAAAAGTAGGATACAGTTTTTAGTCATGACAAACAAGCATTTATTAAACACTTACTAAATGTCAAGCACTACAAAGGAAAGAAGTCAGTAAATAAACATTTATTAAGCACCTACTATGTATGAGGCAATGAGCTAAGCTGGGATACAAATTTTTTAAAAAAAGAAATAGTCTGTGCTCTCAAGGAACTTTCAATCTTTTTAAAAATATATTTATTTAATTTCATAGTCTTTCTTTTTAGATTTTGATTTCTGAATTCTCCCTAATCCACTGAGAAGGCAAGCAATTTAAGGACATCAATTATACATGTGAAATCATGCAAAATACAGTTTCATATTAGCCATCTCTCTCTCTCTCTGCTCTCTCTCTCTCTCTCTCTCTCTCTCTCTCTCTCTCTCTCTCTTCCCTCTCTCTCTCTCCTCTCTCTCTCTCTCTTCTCTCTCTCTCCTCTCTCTCCTCTCTCTCTCCTCTCTCTCTCTCTCTCTCTCTTCCCTCTCTCTCTCTCTCTCTCTCTCTCTCTCTCTCTCTTCTCTCTCTCTCTCTCTCTCTCTCTCTCTCTCTCTCTCTCTCTCTCTCTCTCTCTCCTCTCTCCTCTCTCCTCTCTCCTCTCTCCCTCTCTCCTCTCTCTCTCTCTCTCTCTCTCTCTCTCTCTCTCTCTCTCTCTCTCTCTCTCTCTCTCTCTTCTTTTTCTCTTTGTCTTTCATATACATAAAAAGTAAGAAAATTATACTTCAATCTGCAGTCAGAATTCATCAGTTCTCTCTTGGGAATATGCTAGCATTTTTTCATCATGAGTACTTTAGAATTGTCTTGAATCACTATGATCAGTCAAGTCTTTCATAATTAATTATTATAAGATTACTATTACTATACACAATAATCTGGTTCTTCTCACTTCATTCTGCATCAGTTATATAGAACTTGACATGTTTTTCTGAAACCATCTCCATCATCATTTCTCATGGGACATAGAATTCCACGACAATCAGGTATCTCAGTTTATTCAGCCATTCCCAACTGATAAGCATCCTCTCACTTTTCAATTCTCTGCCACCACAAAAGGAGTTGCTATAAATATTTTTGTACAAATAGATCCTTAGTCTCTCTGGGCTGAGCACTCTAAAAGCTGCTGTTGCTGTATTACTATTTCAACTGTTTGTGCCTACTGCTGATCCTAGTGCTGCTGCTTTGCTCCCGATTGGCCCCCTCTTCTGCTGACTTCTCAAGTTATCTTAGTTATTTTTTACTCTGACCTTTTATTAGCTCTAAAATTCACTTCAAAATTGATTTGAAAAGTCATTTTAAAGTTGTTTGGAGGAGACAATTGGTAGAATTCAACTAAGTTGCTGTCTATACTCCTGCCATCTTGGTTCCAAAGGAATTTTTATTCCATGAAGGAAGAAAACTAAAAGAAAGTTGAAGGGAAGTAGAAGATGGAAGGAGGGTGGAACATGATGAACTACAAAGGATTAAACTGATCAAAACCATTCATTTTAGAGACAGTGAAATCATGAACAGGAGTTACAAATTGCCTTCTTAAAAGTCACCATCAGTATTAGGTATCAGAGTTGGGGATTAGGAGCTAAATTTTCTATCTCCAAATCCAACATTTAATTCTATGTATCCCTTTGTTTCTTAGACCACCCCAAGTCCATCTAGCATTCTGTTCAGTTCCATCGTTTCATAAACCTTTATGTCTTCCTCTAGCCTTAGTAACAATCAGTATATATACCTTCTCTTCCAATGTCATTCAGTAAAAATATATTAAGCACTTCTTATAGGAAGGTGTTGAGGATACAAAAGCAGGCCCCAGTCTCTGACTTTAAGCCTGTTTAAGCTTATCTCCAGCCTCAGTTTCTGACTTGGGACTTTTTTCTATGTTCTACTAGCTTTTCCATGCTTAGATCTAGTGGTTAGGCTTGGTTTGATTCTGTCCCCAATTTTCAGAGTTTCTGGCCCTGAATTCCACCTCCTTTTGTGTGTTAGGCTCAGAGAAATATGGATTTCAGGTCCCCCTCGACAATCCTTTTGGTAGGTTTCTAGTCTATTTACAGGATGTCAAGCTAGCTCCTTGCTTAAGTTCCAATGACTTCCAGCTGTCCTTTTTATGAATTCTCATGATGATGAAATATTTACTGCTATTTTTCTTTAAAGTTCTTTATTATTCTACTTCAGGCTGTCCTGGAATACATAAGGATGAGAGCTGGACTCTGCTATGACCCCTGACATCTTCATCTTAACCAGAACTAAGATAACCTGGTAGCATCAGGAAAAAGTTTCATGGAAGGAATGACACCAAAGTTGGACCTTGGAGTGAGAATCAAAGATAGTGATGACAATTGAAGGGAAAATCTTTATTAGTTTCATTGAATTTTTTCTTTCAGGAGGTTGGCAAGACACAGGTAGGGAGCACAGTCAGGAGCACTGGCCCTAGAATCAGGAAGACTTGAATTCAAATCCAGCTTCAGATACTTATTAAAACTGTGACTCTGGACAAATCCCTTTACTTCTGTTGACCTCTGTTTCTTCAACTGAAAAATAGGGATCAACATGACATCTTTCTCTCAGGATTAAATGGGATGTGTTGTAAAGTACTGACACATAATAGACATTTAATAAATGCTTATTTTCTGTTTTCCTTCTCAGGAGATTTGGGTTAAAATCCCAGCTATAGGACTTTAGTTGTGTGACATTCTGGGTTTCAGTCCTCAAATGTGTAAATGAGGGAATTTGCTCTTGAATTCCCTGTATCTCTGGGTCTATGATTTTATGGGTTGTTTGGTCTGAAGGCCTAAGAGAAAATGACTCTAAAAGAGATGGAAAGCTGTAAAATGGAACATCTAAAAATTGGACCATAGATGACCTGGAAGAAAGTTTTTAAAAAGGGTATAAGAAAAGACAAACTGTGGATACCCTGGCAAATCACTGAAAATTTGTAAACAAAAAATGAAGACAAATAATGCACACAGACCAAAAAGAGCTATGCTATTTTGTAGGAAGAGAAATAAGGAATGGGGAACTCCTCCAGGGAATGAGGGATCAGTCAGAGGTGAGGTGCTGTGTCCCCAGAAGTAGCAGGGGGACAGGTTCAGCATTCCATGAGCAGTGACCTGGCCAGACTAAAGATGTCACCCCGACAAGTGGCCCAACACACGCTTGTCCCCATGTATGTGCCATTCATTGCTAGCGTTTCCCCTAACAAATAGACTGGAAGTAAAATTAACACCCAACATGAAACTCTGCACTCAAAAGCAAGAGGTAAAAGAGTTCTTTTGACTGAACTAAGCAAGCACCAGGGCTGTTCTTACACTGGGGTCCAAGGGAATAGAAGCTCTACAAGGAACTTTCTGCTCTGGAGCTTGGAATCCATTTGAACTCATCAATTTTCAAATCATTGCTAGAGACACGAAGATGCAGATCATCTGGGGCCCCGTGTTTCCTTGTCCCTTTGGTGAAGGGGTCCCTATTCCCACTGTCTGCCCTTTCCCTTCTGCCATTATCCTAGATCCATCATGGACCACAGAGGCTTGGGGAGTTGTTCATGACTAAAGAGTAGAAACAGTTATGGTTAAAATAATCAGATTGTTTTAGACTGGATGCTTAGGAGTTTTAATAATCCCTTCTTTCTGAAGCTGCCAGTCCTCACAATGCCTATCAATCACACAGCATCTTACTCTGGACTCACCCCAGGGGCTTTCTCTCCCCAAACTCTTTGATCTACTCTCCTGAGCTCCTTCTTGGGTCCTCCAAGCCCACACAACAAGA
This sequence comes from Sminthopsis crassicaudata, assembly GCF_048593235.1. NCBI lineage: Eukaryota > Metazoa > Chordata > Mammalia > Dasyuromorphia > Dasyuridae > Sminthopsis > Sminthopsis crassicaudata. Next base: position 572,897,619 of record NC_133619.1, read on the forward strand.
TGATTTCTCCTGCCCCCACTTGGGAAAATCAGCCTGCCTGTTTCAATCTCATTCATCCCATCATGCTCATGTCAGGACTCAAGATTCCCTCTCCCAGGTTACTCAAAACATTGATGGGCCCTGCGGCCGCCAATGCAGCGTACTTTTATCTGCAGGCCTTCCAATATTCATTAAGTAATTTACAGGCTTGCTCTGCCTGATCGGATTAAAGCTGCCAACTCTGATTTGGAATTTAAGTTGGTAAGTCCAACATCCATTCCAAAGGGGGACTCAGTGGGAGATAGAATTATTGCCCAATTGAAGGGCTGGGTTTCCTCATAGGATGAACTACAGTGTGTATCTTCAAAATAGGCTTCTCCTGATATGAGCCTCTTCCTCATACAGGCCTACGAAAAGAATTCAATTCAACCCTATTCCATCCACATAATTCAATTCAACAAGCATTTAAATGCTTACTATACATAAAAGGTATAGACAATGATATGAATACCAGGCCTAAAAGGTCCCAGATGCAGGGGCTCTAAACTGAAAAATAGCTCCTGCCCTCAAGGAGCTTACATTCAATTAGGGTGATGTGTTCTGTACACAATAGGTTTATTAAAAGGAATACTGAGAAGGAAGAGAGTACAGGCATAATCAGATCAGAAGAAAGCTTTGAAATTTGACAAAGAATTTGCAAAGTGAAGGTGGGAAAGGAGGTCATTCCAGGTAAAGACATGGAGGCCAGAAATGGTGTGCTGAGCTCAGGGAACAGCTAGCAGTCTGGTCCTTGTTAAAACTAAGGGTTCATGAAGAGAGAGAGAGAGAAGGAGAGAGAGAGACAGACAGACAGACAGAGAGAGACAGAGAGACAGAGAAAGAGAGAGACAGAGACAGAGACAGAGACAGAGACAGAGACAGAGACAGAGACAGAGACACAGAGACAGAGAGAGGAGAGAGAGAGACAGAGACAGAGAGACAGAAAGAGAGAGAGACAGAAAGACAGACAGAGAGAGACAGATGATTGTAGTCACTCTCACCTCCTAAGGAACCCAAGTTCATGAAGGAACAGAAAATAAGACTGGGAAGGGAGTCAGACTATGGCAGTCACTAAATGGCAGACCGAGGGACTTGTATCACACTCTGTCAGCATAGAGCCACCCAGGATCTCTGAGTGGGGCATTGACTTGGTTGGATCTGTGTCCTTGGAGGTTTATTTCAGCAGCTATGGGGGGGGTAGATTGGATAGAGGCACTTTATTTCCCAACTGTGTGCCCTTTGAGCAGCTGTCCTCTCCCCTAGAAAGTTTTCCATCCTCAGTTCATTTCTCTGACTTCCTTCTAGAGTCGGCTCAAATCTCACTTCCTGAAGGACTTTCTAGACATCCTTCACATCTTCCTTCTGAGATGTCCTCCTGTTGACATTGCACATGCTTTCATATGTACAGCATTGCTTACATGCCTCCCCTATTATAATGGGAGCTTCTAAAGGCAGGGACCATGTTTTTGCCTTTGTATCCCCAATTCTTAGCATTATGCTGACTTAATATATGTTCATTGGCTGCCTGGGTACAAGGAGACCGTCTCTAAATTTCCATGGTCCAAATGGGAGGTTAACAAAGACCTGAACTAGACTGTGTGTGCCATAACCAGACAGAAGGAAATGTATAGAAATTATGGCAGAGGCAGAGCCCACCAGATTTGGAGAAAACAGTTGGATATACAGCAGGAAGGAGCACAATGAAGAAGAAAGAGGAGTTGAGTGGTTTGGTGGTAGCAGGGTTTGAGGTGAAGACAGGCTGCGCTGGAGGTGTGCTAGGACACCCCGGTGGAGAGAGATGCTCAGGAGGCTGTTGAGGGTGTAACTGTAACTAATGAAGCCAGAGAGGCTGGTGGGACATGCCAGTTGATACAAGAATGATAATGTTGCAAAGGAGGCTGAGAATGAATCAGATCGGCAGAAGAACCAGGACTGAGGTGTCACCTATGCCAAAGAAGGGAAGAATAGCCAGCAGGAAAGTGGGGAAGATTTTTAATCTGCTGAGAGATCAAAGGGGATGAAGCTGACAAAAGTGTTAATAAATGCTTGGCAACTTTGGAGAAAACTGTCAGTTAAGAAATGAGGTCAAAAACCCCATTGAAGCAAGGATTGAGAAGCGAGAAAAGGGAGAGAGAGACAGAGAGAGACAGAGACAGAGAGACAGAGAGATGAACATAATCATTCCCACCCCCTAAGGAATTTGAGTTCAACCAACAATTATTAATCCCCGAAGGAAAAAAAAACTGGTACAATGTACTGTTACAGTATATCAGTTACTGTAATAGATTTTGGGATACAATGACACAAATTAAATAGTCTCTACTTTCTGAGATCTTACAGTCTTCTAGGACTGGAGGATGCTGAGTATGTTCACAGAAGAGTAAATCAATAAACAAACATTTATTAATCATCTACTACGTGCTGTGGGGAAAAAAAGTCAAGGTCTCCCACTGCATCTGGGGTCATTTCCAGTCATCCTGATCTATATGGTACCAGTGGACTCAGATGACCCTGGAGCAGAGTGAGGTTTATGACTTTGCACAGCTCTGCTTCACTTAAATCCAATTCATTTGCAAGTCAAAACATCAGCTTCCTGATGTCAATGGTCCTCTTCCACAACAAAGGGCAACAATAACAACCAACTATGTGCCAAGCACTGTGCTTAACTCTAGGGATATGGGACAGCTATATGGCATGATGGATAGAGTGCCAGCCCTGGAGTCAGGCATACCTGAGTTCAGCTCCAGCTTAGATACTTAACAATTCTAGCTGTGTAACTCTGGGCAAATTATTTAATCCCAATTGCCTCAGCAAAAACAAAAAACAAACAAATATTGAAAGAAAACATGATCCCTCATTAAAGTAACATATATATATGTAAACTCTAGGGATACAAAGAAAGGCAAAAAGACTTCAAGGAGCTTCCAGTCTAAAGGAAGAGACAACATGCAAACAAACAAGTTCCAGAAAGGAAAAACTGGAAATGATCAAGAGGGATATATACCAAGTAGTTCTGGCAGGAGATGAGCCCAAATAACTGGGGATCAGAGAGGTCCTCCTTTCATTGGTGGCCCCTGTGCCATAGCTATCAATTTGGAAAGTTTTAGGAGGGAGAAATATGGGATGTACCTTAAGAGGCTAAGAGGGCCAATCCAAGTGTTTTTTTGAAGGAAGTGGGGAGACTTGAGTAATTTGGATCAAATATAAACAGAATCAGCTGATAGAGAGGGGCTAAAATAAGTGTCAGAGAGCGATTGATGGGATAGGTACTTAAAGGAGATAGGAGGAGACAGGTTATTTTTATTACTACTAATTACTACCCCTATCACCAGCACCATCACAACCACTACTACTACTACTTAGTACTACTACTACTATTGTTACTTCTACTATTACTTCTACACCACCACTACTACTATTGTAATAGTAACTATTGTTATTTCTACTACTACTACTACTACTACTACTACTACTACTACTACTACTACTACTACTACTACTACTACTACTACTACTACTACTACTACTACTAGTATTACCACTACCACTACTACCACCACACCACTACCCCTAGCATTATCACTGCCACTATTACTACCATCATCATTACCCCAGTCTTCTTCCTCTATCTTGGCTGCTCCACTGGGGATTTCTCTCCATTCCTTTGGGACCCCCTCATTAGAAACTGGTCAGAATGACTTGTCCTCCATGGCTTGAGATGCCAAACTAGCACCCCCAGCCAGTAGGGCTGAGCCATTGCCATGAGCAGCGGGCTCTCCTTCCCTGTCCTCACCAAGGCCTCAGAAGGCAAGGAACCTCCAGGGGTACCTTCTCCTGGTTCTCTTGGTCCCTTTTCCAGCCTTCTCAAAGGGCTCACTTCCTCAAGGGAAGAAAGCAAAATAAAGAAGAAGAAAATTATTTATGCCTGGGGTTAGTATGGGAGCAATCAATGCACTGTGCCAGGCTTGCAGGCAGAAGCCCTGCGCTGGTCTTTAGAAAAGTGGGTGAAGTCTGGAGCTGCCAGGCACTGAAATCCAGGCAGAATTGGAAGGAGAGTGGGCAGCTCTGCTGGAAGATAGAGCCAGACCAGAATACAGGCTTCATTGTCCACCTCCAAAGGGCCAAGCGCTCTCTCACAAGGGCTCAGTCTCAGCT
>NC_133619.1:572906791-572996791 GCF_048593235.1 Sminthopsis crassicaudata
GGTCTGCCTAACAAGGGAGCCAATATAAATATGAATAACTACTCAAATCTTTGGCTTGTGGTTGTTGGGGATTTTTTTGGCAAGCAATCGGGATCACACAGTCCACTCAAAATCATATGAATGGCTAGAGGGAGAGAAGGAAGGGAAAAGGAAGAAGTGAAGGGAGAAAACTTGCCAGGAACAGGAGACAGAAAGAAAAAGAGACATGAAGGGAGAGTGATCTGTAGAGATGACATGGTTGGATGTGCACTCAAAGAAATTGCTTTAATGATTGAATAGAGAGGATGAATTGAAGGCAGGTTGATCCACCAGAAGCTATTGCAATAGTACATGTGCGAGGTGATGAGGGCTTGATCAAGGTGGGGCAGTGTCAGAGGAGAGAAGGGAATGTATTTGGGAAATGCTGCAAAAAGAAAAATCCACAGGCCTTGGCCACAGTAATAGGAAAAATGGGGTGGAGTTTAAGGGGAAATAATGAGTTCAAATTTTGTGCATGTTGAATTTAATATGTCTATTGGGCATCCAGTTGGCTATATCTAATAGGCAGTTAGAGACGTGAATCTGAAGGTTAGGAGAGAGATTAGGGCTATATAAGTGGATCTGAGATTCATCAACACAGAGATAAAATTAAAGCTGTAAGAGCTGATGAGATGACCAAATGAAACGTGAGAGAGAGAGAGAGAGAGAGAGAGAGAGAGAGAGAGAGAGAGAGAGAGAGAGAGAGAGAGAAAGAGAGAGAGAGAGAGAGAGAGAGAGAGAGAGAGAGAGAGAGAGAGAGAGAGAGAGAGAGAGAGAGAGAGGAAAACACACTCCCCAGAGCAGCAGAGCCCTGTGGGACCCTCAGAGTTAGTAGTTCCAACAACAGCAGGAAAGAATGATGTCCTAAAAACCTAAATGGAAAAGGATGTCTGAGATGGTGATCTAGAATATCAAAGGCTGTAGAGAGGTCAAGGAGGATGAAGTTGGTTTTGGTTTTTTAAATTTTATTTTAATAGTATTTTATTTTTCCAAATATAGGCAAAGATAGTCTTCAGTATTCACCTTTGTAAAAACCTTGTATTTCAAATTTTTCTCCCTTTTCTCCCCCATCCATCCCCTAAGACAGCAAGCAATCTGATAAAGGTAAAACATGTGCAGTTCTTCTAAACATACTTCGGTATTTGTCATGCTATGCAAGAAAAGTCAGATCAAAAGGGAAAAAACATGAGAAAGGAAAACAACAATAAAAAGTGGCAATACTATGCTTTGATCCACATTCAAGAATCGTTAAAAAGCCATTGGATTTGGCAGTCACTTACTAAAAGTAACAGTAAGTGATTATAGACATAAGTAGAATAGGTAATGCAAGAAAAGGACTATTTCTTCCTTAAAGAAAAAAACCAAGGTGAAAAAGATGGATAAGATTCTGAAGTTTCTTTCTTTTTTGTGTTTTTCCCCCTTTTGATCTGATTATTCTTGCACAACATGACAAATGAGGAAGTATGTATAAAAGGATAGCAAATTTTAATCTATTTCAGATTGTTTGCTGTCTTGGAGAAGGTAAGGTGAGGAAAGAAAAAAATTAGCAACACAAAGCATTACAAAAATGAATGTTGAAAACTATTTGGAAAAATAAAATAATATTGAGAAAAAAACTTTTTAAAAATAGAATATGACACAACCAGAAAAGTCAAGATGAATTGGCAATTCATTTGTGGAGTAAAAGTGTAATGTAGTCCTTTCAGAATATTTATTTTTTAAATATATGAGTATATAAAAAACATATACAATTTGCAACTCACCATTTCCTTCTCCATTTCATTTTACAGATGAAGAAACTGAGACAAACATGGTTAAGTGGTTTGACCAAGTTCATATAGCTAATAAGTGTCTGAATCTGAATTTAAAGATAAGTATTCCCAGAGAGGCTTGGAGAGTCTTAAATCAACTGTTGCTGAGTGAAATGAGCAGAACCAGAAGATCACTGTACACTTCAACAACAATACTGTATGAGGATGTATTCTGATGGAAGTGGAAATCTTCAACATAAAGAAGATCCAACTCACTTCCAGTTGATCAATGATGGACAGAAACAACTACACCCAGAGAAGGAACACTGGGAAGCGAATGTAAATTGTTAGCACTGCTGTCTATCTACCCAGGTTACTCATACCTTCGGAATCTAATACTTAATGTGCAACAAGAAAATGGTATTTACACACATATATTGTATCTAGGTTATATTGTAACACATATAAAATGTATGGGATTGCCTGCCATCGGGGGGAGGGAGTGGAGGGAGGGAGGGGATAATTTGGAAAAATGAATAATAAAAAAAAAAGTGTAGAGAGATGTATATAAGGAAGTTGCGAAGAAAGCATAGACAAACTGGACAGTTTTGAAAGTAATGAGTTTTATCTACATCTATATAGATATCTACATGTATATGTCTATATATATATATATATATATATATACATATATATATATTTAAAACAAGCAAAAAAAAATAAAATAAAGATAAGTATTCCTTCCTCATTCCAAGCCCAATGCTCTAACCACTGTACTATCTCATTATCCCTCCTGATAGCAGATTCCCCACATCTCCTAGCATGAAAGAGTCTAGGAACTTTTCTTCTGGGTCAGTTTTGAGATGTTCAATGGAAGTGTGTTGGTGAGACTTTGGAACAAGCATAAAAACCTGGCTCTGCTAACTGTGTGCTGGACAGCAGACTCTGATTGGCTTTCATTGTAAAACCAAGATTAGGAGCATCTTCAACAAGGTCTCAATGAGACAACCTCATTCTCTTTGGTAGCTCAAATCGATGGATTTCTTTGGTTCCTTCCCAGATAGTGTACGGTGAGAAATAATGATGGCCTGAGCTTCCTGCAAGCTTCCTCCTCTCTAAGGCTATTTGGCCCTGAGAGAAATATGACCCAGTTCTTTGCCTGATTCAGGTTTTTTCTTTCCCATTTTAGATGGAAGATATTAATTTAGAGGCCCAAACTTTGTGCATTTCCAAAGGTCAGGAGAGCAAGCTTCTAGGAGTTTGGGGTTTAGATTCCATACTGGATTTTGTAGTCAGTTCAGCATCAGTATCCTGAGAAGGGAGGAGTGACCTTGGGGTCCATATCAAAGGAAGCTGAAATATTCAAACAGTAGTGATGCTGTCTTTGGACATCATCAAGGATTTGCAAGAATAGAACTAAGTTTCTCTCTGTCTCTCTGTCTCTGTCTCTATCTCTGTCTCTGTCTCTCTCTCTCTCTTTCTCCCTCAGAGACCAAGATGACATAAAAGACAGCGCATCCCCTCGATTTTGGAGGATATTTATACTTTTATTCTAAAACTAACTGTCCCTTTGTATAAAGAAACTGATTCTTCAATGGAACTGGGATGCTATTCACTGATGACTAACATGGGGAAGAGCACAACTAGTGAGGGCTTGAGCTAAGGAGATTAGCAATTTTTAAAATGAACAAACCCTTGAAAACTAAGGGAGAAGAGGCGGCAGCCCTGCTTCTGGGTGAGTGAGGCGAGAACATACTTTTTACAGTTTGTATTTATGGCTAGTCTCAGCACATTCTCAGGTTTGATCTTGCAGCTAGAGGTCAGACATATATCTGACCCTGCTCCTGTCTTCTGTTTTAAAATTTTCATTTAGCTGCAGGACTTTCTGTACATTTGCATCTATATTTATGGCTCTCTAGACAATCCTCTTTCTCCTTCCTCACTGGAGTTGTCTCAAAATGATCAGAATTATTTTGAGAATTTCCAGGTCCTTTTTGGATTGACTGGAAATTCTCAAAATCAACCATATCTTCCTGATCCTTTGTACTATTCTACCCCAAAACTTAGTATTCAAATCAAGTTTATATGCAATTTTCCTTTACTCTATTTTAAAAACTCAAAGGTGAAGATATCTCTCTTCCCAAGTTTCTTTTCCATAACCAGTTCATTCCTGATAATCAAAATTGGATCCAAAGCAACAGTAGTATTCCTTATATTGCTTCCTTTCCCTTTTGAAGAAGGAGATTATCACCAAAGCAAGCTAATAACTTCTGACCATCTTCCCTTTTTTCCCCTGAGACAACTGGAGTTAAGGGTCACACAGCTAGTAAGTGTTAAGTATCTGAGGCCAGATTTGCACTCAGGTCCTCCTGACTTCAGGGCTGGTCTCTATCCACTTTGCCACCTAGCTGCCCCTTGTCTTCACTTTTTACATAATGAAAGAACTGTAGCAGAAATCTGGATAATCAGCCCTTTTCATCATTAACATGTGAGGCTAATGTCCTATTTTTCACACCCCTCATCTCCATCTTTCATCTGTACAAGAGAGCTATAGAATACTTCATGACACTTTAAATTCTATTGCTAATCACTCAAAAATTTTCTACAACATTCCTTTTCCTCGGTGATTCATGAATTTCCTTACAAATGTATATCTTTAGATATAATAATACTCTTTCTCACACACTTTTATCAAAATACATACACACATATAATCAAATCTATATAGATTTAGATATAATTCATGCATATGTAGGTATTTTTATCTCTATCTCTATGTACCCATAAAGAGAGAGACAGAAAAAAGAGAGAAAAAGAGAGAGAGCAAGACAGAGAGAGAAAGAGAAACAGAGACAGAGAGAGAGAAGGCAGAGACAGAGACAGAGGGAGGAGAGAGAGACAGAGAGAGACAGAGAGAGAGAGAGAGAGAGAGAGAGAGAGAGAGAGAGAGAGAGAGAGACGAGAGAGCGAGAGAGAGGACAAGAGCGACCTTTGCCATCTTTCTCTCTTTTCAGGTTCAGGCCTTATTTAAGAATTACAAGGCCTCAGGCAACTAAGTATTCTATTAGCCTCAGTTAGGTGTATTTTCTACATGAAGGGAACATGGCCATTGGGATGCAGTGTTTCCCCAAGGAAAATAGATGCCAGAACATTTCCCAGGAGGCTTTGTCTATTGCATGGCTCAGAGTAGAATGCAGATGTGATGTAGAACATTGGGCATTAATCATTGGTCCATTGAAGCATGGAACCCCTTTTCTTTGAGGGTATTAATAGTAAGAAACAATGCATGAGTCAGACCGCTGTAATCAGACTGAAGTAGAGGTTTTTTTGGTTTTTGTTTTGTTTTGTTTTGTTTTGTTTTTGCTGAGGCTTGCCCAGGGTCACACAGCTAGGAAGTGTTAAGTGTCTGAGACCAGATTTGAACTCAGGTAGTCCTGACTTTAGGGCTGGTGCTCTATCCACTGCGCCACTAATGTGGAGCTTTTAACCAAGGGACCATGGAGTCACTATCTTGATATTCTGTTGATCTAGGTTACTATATTAAAGAAAATCACTGAAAACATCTATATATCTCTCAAGCTCTGAATGAGAGCCTGAAGTAAATCAACTGCTGGTGTCTCCCTCCCACCCACATTGTTAGAATGGGGGCAGGGGTGGGTTTACAAAAGCTACAGAATTTTAGACCTCTCTTCTAAGAGGAAAGATTTTCATCAATAGAAGGGATTTTGCTTGGAAGATGAAAGTTTGGGGTTAACATGAAGAGACACACAAAAAGAAAGAAAGAGAGAGACAGAGAGACAGACAATGAAAGAGAGACAGAGACAGAGACAGATAGAGACAGAAAGAGACAGAGAGTTTATTAGCTCTCAGTGGTGTTTAGATATTACTTTGAATTTTCTCTCTGCTATTTAAAATGATGACTTTCTAAGAGGCTGAAATGATTTGTTAATAAGCAGATTGTTCTAAGAGGAAGTAAGGCTACTTAAGCAGGATGGAGGCATTCACTCCCTAAGATTAGAGTCTGGGGATAACAGAGTCTGCACCCCTAGGTGTATTTTGGAGGAGAAGAGGGATACAACCTATTATACAACCTATTACAGAGCATTTTAAACAGTGGGATAGAGTTCCAAATCCTTTTCTGAAGCATCGCCTTCTTCACCAAACCTTTACTTTCTGAATCTCTCTTGCAGCCCTGACTTCAATCTTCAGTAGTGATGAAAAACATCCCCTGCGCCCCTTGGAGGTCTCAGTTTCTTGCTCAGGTCTTCCTAATCCCTAGAAATGCTTTCTTGGTTCCTTCCTTATGGTGGTGTTATATTTCCACAATGAATCACCTATGTGGCCAGTTAGCGTTTTTCAGGTTTGTCAAGGCTCAGAAGCTTCTCCATCACATTTCAGAAATATGTCTTTGGAAGAAAACAGACCTTTCTATTGTTGTTAGGATGAAAAATAGCTGCCTCAGTCCCCTTCAGCAAAGACCCATTCATCTCTTCCTTTGAGCCTCACTAACTAATTTCTCTGGTGTTGTCATTTGTGGATTTATATGAGAATACTTCCTCCCCATCGGGTTCACCTCTGTCCTGTAAGCAAAAAAACTTCCAAACTACTACCAGGTTCCAAGTTTTGAGTCCTCAGTCATTCTTGTAGATCACCGACCTAGTGAATTATCATAGTTATATCCCTGTTTTCACTTGTTTTATTTTTTTTGTTTTTGTTTTTTTTAATTTTTGCTGAGACAATTGGGGTTAAGTGACTTGCCCAAGGATCACACAGCTAGGAAGTATTATGTGTCTGAGGCCGCATTTGAATTCAGGTCCTCCTGACTTCAGGATCAGTGCTCTCTCCACTGTGCCATCTAGCTGCCCTGTTTTAATTTGTTTTAACAGGGGCTTCTGAGCCCAATTTTCTGGGTATTTTAAAGTCTGCCTTCCTTTCCTTAGGAAAAGAAAGGAAGTTAGCTCCTAACACAACGTAGCCCTTGGAAGCAGTGCTGATACATCAAGCTAAAGCCAATAACCAATCTCTGATCATATATTTTATGGCCTCTCAATGATCCATTTTAGAAGGTTCTTCCATCCTTCTCATTTCCTCTCATCATTAGGCCACAACAACATCCTTGATGAGAATAATCAGAGGATCCTACAGTTTCAAACTGGGCAGAGATATAGGTACTATCTCCTCTATTGCTTCTCATTTCCCACATGAGGAAACTGAGGTTCTCCAAAAAAGGAAGTGATAGCATTTGAAAAGGAGATTCAGTTCCTAGAGCATTTTAAGTTAACTGAAAGTTAGAGAGTATGTATTCCCTTATTGTAAGTCTATAACAGTCTATAGCATGATTCCCATTTTGAAAATGAGGAAACTAATCTTAGTATGATGTAATGATATGATTATTACATGGAAAATCCCAGACTTGAGACCAGTTCTTCTGACCAGTGATCTTTTTGCTCCCCTCACACTAAATGGTTGACATATTCTCATACCAGACATTAAGTCCCTTCTGTCACCGAATGGCTGAAAGTCACTTTGCCATAACAAGGTACATGGACCATGTGGAATCACAGAATCACATCTAGAGCTGAATAAGACCTAAGAGGTCCTCTAGGACTGATCTCCCCATTTTGCAGACGTGGGTACTGAGTGAAGGGTTAAATTTCTTGCCCAGATCACACAAGTAGCAAGTGTCCAGGGTGGGCTTTGAATCCTGAGTCCTCCGATTCAGTGGTCTTTCTGCTATATCCCATGGTATTCTTTTGGGGGTTGCCGTGTCTGTTAATGGTACAAAACTCAGACTACCATTTCTGAATAAAATTAAGTGGGGCAAGAAGGAAGTGAGATGCAGATGAAAGCAATCGGCTTGTGTGCAGGCAGGGAACAGCTCCATTTGTCCAGGTGGCCTGATGCATGGATAGCTAGTATCATGTTGCTGTTTCAATAGAAAAAGCCCAGGATTTATTTTCATGAAATAGATCCCTGCAGGTTCAGAAAATATCAACATCTGTGTTGTTTCCCTTTAACTTTTTCTGATTCTCCCCAAGGACTTGCCCTATGAGGATTGGGTTCTTGAGACAACTGTGGGCAGAGTGGTGGCAATCCCTATGGAGTGGGGACACTGGAGCCCAGCTTTGTTAGCTCTCTTGCCCCCTAGCCTGGGTCAAGAGAGGAAGCAGAGAGCTGCCACATCTGCCACAGAGCATTGTAAAGACAGCCTAGATCTGCCCATTTTCTCTGGGACACTGGTCATTCTCCCATCCGCTGGGGGTACTGGTCTAGTCTATGCTTGATCAGGTTTCTCTTTCCTTTTCAAAGAGAAATCTTCCTTTGATAGGATCTCAGCTCAAATTGTATTAATTTAGCCCAGAGTATCAGAAAGTAAGTTTCCAAAGGGTTTTTTTTCCTGTAGCATTCATATTTAAATGCCATCTTATAAACCACTTCTCTCTCTTGGAGACTATCCTAAGCATTCTCAGAAACTCTAGAAATCCACAGGGAATTGGGGCCAAGTCAAAAGGGATTTACTCCCCTCTGTCTTCTTCCCTTTCTTCTACTACCTCATATTTTTGTATTTCAACTGACTCTTTTGCCTTCCTTGCCATACCTCCCAAACCCCGCCAAAATAAACACAACTAAGAAAAATATACATATAAAAGCATTTGTGGAATCCCTGACATGGTCGGCCTCTGAATTTGTGGCATTCCTTAAGTGAGTGTGATGCAAGTCCAGGCTTCTGTAGTTTTACATTTTTTTTGTTGTGCACTCAGCTCTTTTAGCCTGGACTGTCAAACTGTTCCATCCACTATGGCATCCCATGATTCGTGTCCAGACAAAGAAGGGTCAACGTGAAGATGTGGGTCCTATCAATACTGGATGCCATCTCATCATCCATGAGTAAGTGAGGAATGAATAGTTAGCCCCAGAGGCCAGAATAAGGACCAAGAGAAGGAAGTTACAGAGAGCAAATTCTACTCAATTTCCAAATGATCATGCTCACCTTTCTGAGCCTTAGTTTCCTCATCTATAAAATAATGACAATAATATTTTCATGACACTCCCCCACCCCATCCCGTTCCATAAGGTTGTTAAAAGAAATGGGTTTTATAGACTCAGGAGTTGCCAAAGGCATCATTACTGCAAGGAGGTTTCTGGGAACTCACAGGAAAATCCCACAGCAAACGGTTCCTTGGAAACGAAGACAGCAAATGTCAAATTCTCTGTAACATCAAAGATTTTCCAAACCATGGGCCAGTGTGTTATTGCCCCTAGTTCATTACTAATGATTTCAAAGTCTCCTTGGTGTTTTTCATCAATGCTTATGAGGAAGATCACATGGCAGCAACATTCTGTAAGCTTTCTTGAAATCTGAATAAACCAACAAATGAATCAACTGCAAGGGAGGTACGTGAACTTGGATGAGGGGTAGTGTGGGAGGAGAAAATGACATTTTCATTAGTATTAATTTCTCCCTGAAATATAGCATTTCCTTTAATTCTTTAATCTGTGATTCTGAGGAAGTTCATAACACAGACTTCATGGTAATGGCCACTAATGGACAGACATACAAAAAGGTCAAGAACCATGCAGAATCAGATTCTCAGGGGTGAAAGCTTCTTCAATAGCCATCCACTCCAGTCCATACCTGAACAAAAATTCCCAGTGTGACATCTCCAGTGATATACCTCCTACATTACAGAATACCCTAGGTCGGGAATTTACCTACTTCCCTAGGAAGCTCATGGGATTTTTTGGTTTCTCTAATTGGGAAAAAGAGTTAGGAGGTTATGAAATTTTCTGATATTTGTGCTAAAAATTTCCTCTCTGAAGCTTCCTCCTATTTCTTCTGGTTCTACCCCGCAGATCTGAGAAGAACAAAGCTAATCTCTCCTCTCTATGACAAGCCATTAAATAACTGGACACATCTTTCACAGGTCTCCAAGTCTGCACTCCTCCAGGTTTCGTTAGGTTCCGGTTTCCTTCAATCCTGTGTCCTTCAATCCCGTTTCCTACGAAGGCATGGACTCCCAGCCTCTCAGCATCCAAATCAAGATTTGGCAAAGGACTGGATAGAGTTGAGACTTTAACCCATGTCATCCTACCACCAAAACCAGCATTTATTACCCCATGTTACTTAAGAGACAACCTTAGACATACTGAGAAAGCTTTCCAGCTAAAAGGAAAACCAATGGTTATGAGTTACATATTTATACACAGCTATGAGCAACATATTATAATGCCATATTGCTTTATTTAATAAGACACCTTCTTCATTACAAATTCTGATTCTAGAAATATACAGAAGAAGGAAGAATGGAGATGTCATTACAAAACTCCCAAGTTTATCTTCTAGACTCTGGCTCTGTATGTGTGTTTGTCCAATTTCAATAGCTATAAAATAAAGGGACTGGAATTGATAGGAAGGTTTCTGAGGTTCTGTCCAACTCTGGACCCATGGCCCTTTGATATCAATGCCCAGAATTCTTCTGGTAGCCATGTTCTTTCTCCTCTCCACCTTCTCCCAACCTGTTTTCACATCCAAGGGATGACAGGTGGAAACCTTGCTGCAGCAGGAAAGCTTCCTCGCATTTGTGTCCTCAGTTGCATGACTGATATGACACCTCACCTACCCCATCCCCCCACCCCCAACACACAGACACTCCTTTCCTCTAATCTGGGCTCCCATGACTTAAATTGTAATTATCAGCCAAACTGCTGGCCCAGAGGAGCTCATCTCTTCCTTTTCATCTTCTGGTTTACTATAATGCACAGCCCCGCCATCCGCCCCAGACTATGGCCGGATCTTCCACCAGCCAGCACACAGCCAGCCACATCCAACGCACATGCCTACAGGACATACAGCTGGACCGCCTGCTGTAGCCCACATGGTTGTAAGCCACCCTGACCCGCCGAGAGATCAGAGATTGTCTAGGGAATAGAGTGCCAGGTAAGCTCCTTCATTAGGCATCAAATAGCCATTATCTGAGCCACCTGGATTGCACTTTGGGAAACATTCAATCCTCCAGGATCTGCTGATAACAAGCAGCCCTGGCTTAGGACAATGGGAATCTCTTCCTATTCAAAGGATACTAATGACACCTGCTGCCCACACAAGCCTAGCCAGTAAAGGGGGAGGTAAAGGGACCCCTGCTTCTCCTCGTGAGAAAACTCTGCCTATAGAGGCAGAGGACAGAGGGAGACATCCTACTTCTGCCATTGATTGGGTGACCCTGGACCATACCAAAACTCTCTGGGCCTTCATTTGCTCATCTATAAAATAAGGAGCTTGAATAAGGTCCCCTCTGGGTTAATAATCACAAACACCTTTAGCTTATCCTTGACTCACTGAGTCAGTAGTTCTAATAAAATACCAGTTCCTTGCTTCATACACGATAACCATTTGGATACCTCCCTTTGGTAGGGCTGCTTAATGGTATTCTGATGAAATGAAAAATTCAGCAGCTCTCTCTTTGCATTGGTCTTGGGTTACTAGGACAAGAGAACCCCCAGGTGCACATGAGCAGACCCTAGGAGGAGTCAGAAGCCCGCTGCCACAGGCAAAGTGAGATTATGTGATACTCGTATCATCCCTTGAGTTTCTCATGATTTTACCCCAAACTGGAGGCACCCACTTTGACTGTGTCCACCAGCACTGACCATGGCACAAATGCCTTCTCTCTGGACAGTCGATGAGCTTGGGAAAGCTTAAAGACATTAGCCAGGAGCAATCTAGTTGCATAACTACTGGATTCACTTCATAAAGTGATCCAAGAGATAGCCATTGTTGGCTCTGCTCACTCCAATGCCAAATGGTTAAAGTATTTCCCTGCTCAATAAATTCCAGTGGTTCTCCATGTTCTCTATCATTAAATAAAAACTCCTCTGCTTGATATTTTGAGTCCCTTGCAACCCAATCTTAATTATTCTTTAGACCCACACATGCACAGCTAGGTCTTAGAGACAGTTGGAAGAAAAAAAATTTCTAATAGTTCTTTCCAGTAACAGAACAGGGTGCTTGATAAAATAGCGAGTTTCCTAATATGGCATGTAACAGAGGGCATGGGGTTGGCTGTATCTACTTGTATAAAGCTAAGGAAAAGGTTTAGGCACATGGAAAAAACCTTGCTCCTTAGGCTTGCTTTACCTTAGTGTCCTTTCTTCACCCACCTCAAGGCAGGTAGTTTCTGAAATGGACACTGGATAACCACTCTATAATCTGACTTAATTTACATTTCATAACCTCAAACAAAATCATTTACATGGTACCACTCACTCTTCTCTGAAGTAAAAAAGGAGTTTCACCTGAGTCAAAAGTCAGAAGCAGCAGAGACAATTCTCCATCAGTGTCCAAAGTCTTAAATTGAGACAGAAGTTAGAAACAGCAGAGGCAGCTCTTAAACACTGTCTGTCAGAGACTATAATGCATCAGGTAGCAAAGTAGCACCTGGCAAAGAGGTGTCCAAAGGATGTGAAACAGCAGCTGGAAAAAAAAAAACAACTATGTATCTGGCTAAGTAGTGAGACGACCCATCTAGCTAGCAGAGACTGTGAGATTAATCAATCAATATACATTTATTTGACACCTACTATATGGCAGGTACTGTGCACATAGGAGATGGGTGCACATGGTACATGGGAGGGAGTAGGTTAGGAAATAATCTCATTAGAAGAGATCAGGAGCCATGAAGCATCACTGTAAACATTTGTATACCCTGTACCCTCCATGTAGAGTGGGCTCTACATGTGTGCCCTTCACTTGTGCTTAGTTACATGTATTTCCTATGTAGGTCACTTCCGCAGTGTCCTAGTCATGTATGATCACTATGTGTGGTTATTCTTTCCCTAGAATTTTGGGAGAATTTTATGAGTCAGTGTACTCCAGGATTAAGGTGGGATTATTTTTTGTTATATCTTGACTAATTGTGTCGTCTGATTATAAAGATAAATGTAACAGTGGAGACTTGTGAGCGATGTTTTTAAGGAGACATGGACTCACAGATCCCCTAGTACCGATATTATGAGTTGGGGGGGGAGACACCCCCAGACACAGAAAAAAATTAGAGTAACAAATCTCTTTGTGAGAGGGAAGTTGGATGAAAGGAAAGCAGACACCTTCTAAAATTATAGTTCTATGAATATTGTAAACTTGTAAATCAGAGTCTTCTGGTTGAAAGCTTGTTCACCATGGATAATCTTTGAAATGAGGCTTATTTCTATATAGTTTAAGTTCAATCATTTGAAGAATTGGGTTTTTTGAAGGATAAAAAACTGATCCTTCTAATCTGAATGTAAAAAGAAATTTCCTCATTTTGTTCAACCAATCATCATCTGGCATATTCTTGAGGCTACTCACCATAGAATAACCACTACTGGTTATTCTTTCTCTTTTTTTTTTTTAATCAAAGCCATGTCAATTATCCATTCCAATTTCTTAAGTCGAAATTTGCTCAGTCCTGTAGTGAAGGCACCTACTGCCACCTGGTGGCCACATACTCTAGAAACAAGTCCAGTTCCTCTGCAGACTGAATAATATTGCAAGATCATTCTACAACTTTTCCTTTTCTCCGATTCAAACCGGAACTGGTTTGAAAAAGCTAAGATATTCACCAAATCTGCCAGAGTTGGCAATTCTTACTTCTATTTTAGAAATATGCTCTAGAATTTTCTCAGGAAGCAAAGTCAAAATCACTGAACTATGATTTGTATTTCAAACCTTTCTTGATAATAATAGGGGCACCCAAGTGGATAGAGAGACTGGATGGCTAATAGAAAGCATAGAGATCTGGAATCAGAAAGATCTGAATTCAGATTTAGTTCAGATCTAGCCTTAGACACATGAACTATGTGACCCTGGTCACTTAACCTCTGCTTCTTTACCAGGGTACATAAAAGACCTGTGATTTCATTGATCTAAGGAATTCCCAGATAAGGAAACTACCAAAGCAAGATCAGCATCTTCTTTGAAGGATATAGTCTTTTTTATTGAAGCTTTTTATTTACAAAACATATACATGAGTAATTTTTCCAACACTGACCCTTGCATAACCTTAATCTTTTGTTGCAAATTTTCCCCTCCTTCTCCCCATCCCCTCTCCTAGTTGAAGAGGTAGTCCATTGCACGTTAAGTATGTTGAAATACATGTTAGATATAATATATGTATACATATTTTATAATTATCTTGTTGCACAAGAAAAATCAGATCAAGAAGAAAGAAAAAGAAAAACTGAGAAAGAAAACACAACAGAGAGAGTGAGAATGTTATGTTGCATTCCATGCTTTATTCCCATAGTCCTCTCTCTGGGTGTAGATGGCTCTCTTCATCACTGAACAAGTGGAACTGGTTTGAATCATCTCCTTGTGGAAGGGAGTCACATCCATCAGAATTGATCATCATATAGTCTTCTTGTTGCCGAGTATAATGATCTCCTGGTCCTGCTCATTTCACTCAGCATCAGGCCTTTCTGAAATCATCCTGCTGGTCATTTCTTACAGAACAATAATATTCCATAATATTCATATACTACAATTTATTCAGCCATTCTCCAATTGATGGGCATCCACTCACTTTCTAGTTTCTTGCCACTACAAAAAGGGCTGCCACAAACATTTTTAAACATATGGGTCCCTTTCCCTCCTTTAAGATCTCTTTGGGATATAATCCCAGTAGAAACACTGCTGGATCAAAAGGTATGCACAGTTTGATAACTTTTTGGACATAGTTCCAAATTGTTCTTCAGAATCTGTTCACAACTCCACCAACAATGCATCAGTGTTCCAGTTTTCCCACATCCCCTCCAACATTCATCATTATTTTTTCCTGTCATCTTAGCCAATCTGAGAGATTTTAGTGCCATCTCAGAGTTGTCTAAATTTGCATTTCTCTGCTCAATAGTGATTTGGAGCATCTTTTCATGTGGCTACAATAGTTACAATTTCATCATCTGAAAATTGTCTGTTCATATCCTCTATATTTAAAAATGAGGCCTTTATCATGAAGGATATAGTCTTAAAGTCTTATTTCTGCAATTGCCTATAACTCTAAGAGATTAGGATTTACACAGAGTCATGCAGCTAGAATGTGTCAGAGATAGGGCTTCAATCCAGGTCTTCCTGGCTCCCAAGCTGGATCTCTAGCCACCATACTACCCTGTCTTTTTTCATGAGATCATATTCTTAAAATACAATTTTCTCCCTTCTTACTTCTCTATTCCTTTTCAGTGAGCCATCCCCTTCCAGAATCATATTCCAGACATGAATTTAATTCCATCAAGTTTCAATGATACCAGTGAGGGAAAATTTGCTTCCTTTGAATTAAGCCATGTTGTTTCTTAAACTTTCTGCATTTAGGAATAGGTATCCATGACATCAGGTGTTTTTTCATCATAGCTACTCTCTACTGTACCTAATTTGTGGATATATGTATATGTTTTTTTCCTCTTTCCCTCCTTTTTCCAATTTAAAACATTTTAAAATATTATATTTGTAGTATTCAAGGAAAGTACTTTCTAACCAAGTCCTTGTTAAGTATTTTTCATCCCAGGCCAAGATTATGTCATTTTAATTTATTTTAAACCATTGTTCAGAAAGACAAATCCCATTCCCAGACACCACCTTTTGAACCATCTGCTCACTTCCCAAATTTGCCTTTCTCTTCTGAAACTATTGCCTTTGATCATAAGCAATGATGAAAACACCACCTGTGCCCCCAAAGGTCTTTAAATTATTGCCTAGTGTGTCAAAAGCTTCATTTTCTTAAACCACCACCTCTTGACTGGGCTCTCAAACTTCCAATGCAACCCTTCTTCACAGCTCATCAAATCTCTCTTCCATGAGACAAAGCTTTAAGGGACCATCTTGAATCATCTGATGGATCTCTAAGTATTTATTTTCCTCTATTTTCCAATGGTTATTCTCTTTATTCCAGAAATACTGAATTCTCAGCTTTCAAAGAACAACTCTCTTGTCTCTATACCAACTATCCAATCACTCCATGATTTCCATCTGGCTCAATCTTCCTCGCTCAATGTCCCTCCTAGTTCTGCCTCATCTTTCCAATGTTCCCTCTGGAATGCCTGCTCCATAATTCACAAACCTACTTTCATTTCAAATATTCTCACTGGAACTTCTAGCTCTCATTGGAACCTCTTGATGTCCCTTCACCTCTAATCACCCTTTCCAGCTATGAATACCATTTTCTTACACTAACTCACTGGGTCATGATCGGGGAATCAGAATATTCCTTGCTTCTGTGTGAAATGATTCTGGAAATAAAGGTTTAAGCTTCCTAGCACATTGATATATTCAGCAATGCAAGCAAATTGCCTGGTAAATTGGGACCAGTTGCCTTTTCAGCTTTTTCACTGAACCCTAAATAGGAGGAATACATCAAAAACAATTAGCCAAATATAGCCAATTAATTAAAGAAAACAATTAACCAGAATACAGCGTTAGATAATTTCTAATTGGAAAAAATATTATGTATTTTCCAAATTGGAAGGAGGAAAGTGTATAAGTGCAATTCTCTGAAATCCAAAAGAGATGTCCCACTCCTTCCAAGTATCTGTGAACAATCAAAGGAGCATGGAAGCAATAACTGATTGATCAGAATGGGGCCAGTTTTCAGATAAGACATATGGAATACTTGAGGTATATAACTATGAGAAAACTCCTTGAATCATTTTTTGGATCTGACTGGGTTTATGATAAGCAGAACCTTGGTCCTTAGTTAAGAGTCTCTAAGCCATAAGGAGAGGTGGTGCAGCTTCCCAACTATGCTGGACTTGGTTCAGGGTTTTTTCCCCAATTCCCACAATTAAATAAAGTTTTCTTTCAAGACCAAAGTTGGATTAGACCCTTAATTGAATACAAAGAGAACTGAGTTGGCCCCAGATTGGACTCCCATGATGGAGTGAGTGTGAGTTATTTAATTCCTGCCACCACTTGCTGTTCTACTATCCTCAGTTCCCTCAATCCCCATTGCTATTTCTGGTCTCTCCTTCTAACATCATGATTCATCAATCTTTCTTCTTTTGAGTTCATAATATTCAAATTTATCTTTGAATTGAACTTCCAGGTCATTCTTCTCCTTTCCCAAAAAAGTCAATGCCTGTCTTTATCTGTATCCCCTTCAGATAAACTAATGTTCTCTTAATTATCCTAAATCCCCAGTTCCTCAATCTACTCAATTCTTTTTGACCTTCCTCCGCTTTATCTAAGCTTCTTGAAGAAATGGTCAGAGTCTTGAACTTCCATGAATTTTGAAATTCCTTAGCTGATCATAGTTTTTCATTGTTCTGTATTGCCTTACGCCTTTTTATCCCAAGTATGTTCCTCATCCTCACTAGGACCTTCAGTAACTGCATTTTCCCTGGCCATCACCTTGGATGATGCTATACTCTCCTCCCTTCTTCATCATTGGTAAAGCATTTTCTTTTATTTTTACACCCTTGGAAAACCATTTTTTTTTATTTCTACAACTTCATTAATCATTGTCTCCCTTGTCCTTGATCATGCCTAACCAAATCCCAATCCAGGACTATCCTTCCATCTGCTTTATTTGTTGTTTTTCATACGTAACTGAATGAAACTAAGAAAACCATCAAACCATGTTGAGTGGGTCCAATACAAGTTTTTGTTATATAATCTCAACTGGGCTCTCACAGCAGCAAGGCAATTCCACTGCTCTTTCATGGGTTCTCTATCCCACTCACCACAGTAGCTGTTTTAAGACTTCTCGTTTCTTCTCAAGCATCCTCCATTGACTCTTCCCCCTACCTTTCTCCTTCATCACTTCACTGGGAAAAAATGAGATTATTTTTGCAAGCTCCTCTTTTCTATTTCTTCTTATCTCTCATCCTTTGATATTATGCCTATAGTGTCTTCCATTCCTCCAGGCTTTACATTTTTGCATTTTTTTTGTATCCCCAATGCTTAGTGCACTTAGTTCCTGACACACAGTAAATGTTTAATCAAAGTTTGTTGACTGAGTAATATTATTTGAGAAACTTGAGCCACATTTTTGAGATTTCTTCTGTCAGCTTCATTTGCCCCAGATACAACCAAACATAACAGTATGGCATAATCAACGGAATTGAGATTAGAAAGGGAAGAATAAAAATAGGGAAGAATTGTTTTTGTTTGAATCTGTTTAACAATTTAATAAATTTCTTTTGGTTTTTATATAATTTCATTTCTCATATATTCTTTCTCCTCTGCTCAGAGAGGCATTCCTATAACAAAAAATATGAAAGAAATATTTTTTTTAAATTTAGCAACATTCATCAGCATACCCATCAAGTCTTACAGTATATGCAGTGTACAGAACCTATAGTCCTCCACTTGTGCAAAGAAAAGTCATGTGTTTACCTCTCATTATTATTGTACCTTTCTCTGTTTCAGGTGTGATGGCATCTTCGATGCAAACTATTTTTAATTTGGGGGTGTTTTGTTTTCTTGGCTCTTCTTAGTTTATTTTACTTCAGTTGATGCAAGTTTTTTTTTACATTTCTCTGCATTCATTATATTTATCATTTCTTACAAATCAGTATGATTTCAAGATGTGCTTGGCCATTCACTGATCAATGAGTGTTATTTAAAAAACCTAATTTGAAAGATATGGAAAATACATAAAAAATAATCTTTGGAAAGATATTTTGGGATGAAACTGAGAGGATCTTTGAGTGTGAAAATAAGGAGTTTGTATAGCACAGGAAATATAAGTGTGGCATATCACTTTGAATAGAGTCCCTTTTCACACTTTATCATCTGGCTTCTCTGACTTTCTTGAAGATTCAGCTCAAATCCCACTGTCTGCAGAAAGCTTTTCATTGGACAATCTCCTCTGAGATTCCCTCCGATATATCTTGTACTTCCATAATGATTAGTATACTATTTAGACTGTAAGTTCTTTGAGGGCAGGGACCTTTTTTTGCCTTCCTTTGTATCCTCAGTGCTTAGCACAATTTCTGGAACATAGATGATGCATGGTTGTAAGAGCAGGGAAGGATTCAGTATCCAAAGACTGAAGAACAGAAAGAGTGGAGGATAATTGTGGGGACAATCTATCAAAGAAGAATGGTAAGGAGAAAATCTAAGGGAAAAGCAGAAAGATTGATTTTAGTAAGGAGAAAGGTCATTTCTTCCTTGGTGACTGGAGTAAAAAGAGAAATAACTAGGCATAATGTCAGGGATTTTAAGATATAAATAAGAGGACCATCGGTGAATTTTTGGAACTTCAGTGTATAACTTTGCATTAATTTCTATAATATCTGAAAATTTTGATCAAGAAAAGTTTAACATATAAACACATATATGTAGTGTTCTGGTTGGTTTTCTGAAGGTCTCTGGACCAGCCTTCTTTTCAGTAGAGTAATCATCGCAAGAATAGCCCAGTGTTAAAATCCAAAATCCAAATTCTTTATTGTTTCCTTACCTGGGGCCTGGTTAGTTTCTTGAGGCCTTTCAGACAGGCCTTGGTCTCAGTGGGGGGAGCAGGAGGACAGGCCAGACACCATGACACTGATGAAGATGGAATGAATTTGTCTCTCCTTGGGCTCTGAGAGCTTGAGCTCCTGCCTCCAGTCCTCTGTCTTCTCTGGCTCTGACTCTGGTTGAGTTTGTCCCATTTTTTATACTTTGTTTTAATTACATCATCATAGGTGTGAATCTTATAGAACTATATTAAGTACTAAGTACATGGACTGAACTAGAGAACTATTAGTCACCATGCTAAACTAGATAACCATTGTCTTATCAATTCCACTGACAACACCTTGTAAGAATCCTTGTTTTAAGTATAGAGTTCTGGTCCATAACACATAATTTTTTGTTTCTTTAAACATAATACTTTTTAAAAGATACTTATTAAGCCTCCCTAAAATATTGCTGAGAGAGAAATTAGTGATCAGACAGGCAATCTAATTGGCTTCTTCCAAGTCCCAGCCAAAATCCCAGCTTCTGCCAGAAGCCTTTGTCAATCCCCACTAATACTAATGCCTTGATTATCCAACTAAACCAGTCAATATCCTATATGTTGTCTATGCCATTAGAAGATATACTTTTGAGGACAGTAATGCATTGTTGGTAGAGTTGTGAAATGATCCAAGCATTCTGGAGAGCAATTTGAAATTATGCCCAAAGAGCTATAAAACTATGCACATCCTTTGATCCAGCAGTGTTTTGACTGGATCTATATCCCAAGGAAATTATAAAGGAAGCAAAAGGACTCACATGTGCAAAACATGTTTGTAACAGCTCTTTTTGTGGTAGCAAAGAATTGGAAAATGAGTTGATGCCCATCAGTTGGGGAATGGATGAATAACTTGTGGCATATGAAGGCAATGGAATATTATTGTTTTATAAAAATGATGAACAAGCTGACTTCAGAAAGGCCTGGAAAGATTTACATGAACTGACGCTGAGTGAAACAAGAAGAGCTAGGATTACATTATACACAATAACAGCAAAATAGTGTGTTGATCAACTATGAAAGACTTGGTTCTTCTCACTGCTTCAGTAATCCAAGGCAACCCCAACAAATTTAGGATAGAAAATGCCATCAACATCCAGAAAAAGAACTATAGAGATTGAATGTAAATGAACACATGCTATGTTCACTTCTTTTTGTTTGTTTGTTTTTCCTCTCTCATAGTTTTTCCCTTTTGTTCTGATTTTTCTCTCCCAACATGATTCACAAAGAAATGTGTGTTTACTATTTCAAAGTCTGATTCTTTTTGTATAGCAAAATAACTGTATGGACATGTATACATATATTGTATTTAACTTATACTTTAACATATTTAACATGTATTGGTCAACCTGCCATCTGGGGGAAGGGATAGGGGAAGGAGGGGAAAAGTTTCAACAAAAGGTTTTGCAACTGTCAATGCTGAAAAATTACCCATGCATATATCTTGTAAATAAAAAGCTACATAAAAAAAGAAATGTGTATTTAAAAAGTTAATATACATATATAGCCACAAAAATCAAAACAATTAAAAAGATATATTCTTTGAAAATGGGGACTATAAGTTGATTTTGTCTTTTTTTAATATCACTTTATTAGGTTGTTTTGGGGATGGTTTTTGTCTTATACTGTATTCCCAGTGCTTACTATGTGTGTTTCATAAATTCTTCTTGACTATTTTCAACAATCATGGAATCAAAAAACTTTGAGATTGTTGAATCAAATCCATTTTACAGAGAGGGAAATAAGGTACACACAGGCTATGTAATTTGGAGGGAGTGGTGCATTGGATATA
Organism: Sminthopsis crassicaudata; assembly: GCF_048593235.1. NCBI lineage: Eukaryota > Metazoa > Chordata > Mammalia > Dasyuromorphia > Dasyuridae > Sminthopsis > Sminthopsis crassicaudata. Next base: position 572,927,812 of record NC_133619.1, read on the forward strand.
GTCCTGGATTTGGAGTCAGAGGACTCCAAATTATGTTTGAATGCTCCCTTGGCTACTCAGTCATTCAATAAGCATTCATTAAGCAACTACCGTGTGCCAGCTGCTGTACTAAGGAATGAAAACACAAAAATGGTCAAAAGACAGTCCCTAGCTTTAAGGAGTTCCTAATCTAATGGGGAGAACAAGAAGCTGAAAGGGAGATGAGGTCAAGGTAGCCAAACATGAGAGCAGGATGAAGATCAGGATGATGGCTGCCCAAGGACCCCTTCTTAGAGGAAGCATCTAGAAAGAGCTCTCCAGTGAGGTCCACCCTTTACTATCTCCAAAGAGAGGGAAAGAAAGGTTCTAGAACCAGAGTTTCTAAAGAGGTATGAGTTCCTAAATTGAAGAGTTATAGAAGGGAGATGAGATTCCAGAAGCAAAGGTAAAGTCCAAGCAATTAGCTGGCTGCAAATGCTGAGGTGGCTGCATTGGACCACCTTACTCATTTATCATTTAATGGGATTTGTCATTTAAGCTCTCAAGTTTTGTTTCTTCATCTGAAAAATGAGGAGTTTTCGATTAGACCACCTTCAAGGTGTCTTTCAGTTCTCCATGAAAATTCAAAAATGATATAGTCTTTTCCCTCAGGGAACTTACTAGGCAAGAAAAGATTATAAAACAACCATACCCCTTCCTGTAAAGGGTCCCCTGAGTCCCTGGATGAAGAAAACAAGGATTATCTGCTTAGAAAGGTTGGCTATAAAAATCAACAAATCTCCTGTTCTGATCAAGTTAACAAAGTAATAGGAATGGTTTTAGTTACATGTATTAGATAAAAGTAGATATTTTATAAACAACAAATAGCTCTAAATGGAAAGTACTGCCCAGAGGAGAAATAAAGATCAAATTAGAATGCTAATTTCAAAGTGCTCAGAGCACACATAACACAGGGACATGAGGATACACCCATTCCTTAGGGAAAGTGATCCGTTCTTGGCAAGACACATCAAAAAGAAAAGACATGTTCAAGAATTTCTTAGAAAAAAAAAAACAAAAAAACTTGAATCCCTCTGGAATCAAGATGGAGAATACACATGGTGGGGATTTACAAAGGCAGCCTTTTTAACTGATCACTAAAAAAAAAAAAAAAAAAAAAAAAAAAAAAAAAAGGCTGACATAATTGAAAGTATATAAAACAATGCACTTAATTCTCCTCCAAGACATAGTATCAGCTTTCTAGAAGTAAGGTGGGCCCTAGGCAAGTATGTTTGTTTTTTCAGGGTGAAATTGCACTGAGTAGCAAATTAACTTCTGGAGTGAAAGGATTTTAACATGTAAAACATCTTCACAGAATTGCAAAATCACGTAATCTCAGAGTTAAAAAGTGACCTCAGAGACCCCCTAATCTATAGGCAGCTGGGTGGTTCAGTAAATAGACCATTAGGGCTAGAAGAAGGAAGTTATTGTTGTTGTGTTGTTCATTTTTCAGTCATGTCTGATTTTTCATGACCCCATTTGGAGTTTTCTTGGCAGAGATACTAGACTATTTGTCATTTCCTGCTCCACTGATTTTGCAGATGACAAAACTAAGACAAACAGGGTAAAGTGAATCATTCAGGGTGACATAGTTAGAAAGTGTGTCTAAGATCAGATTTGAACTCAGAAAGAGTCTTCCTGACTCCAGTCCCAGCCTCAGATCCCTAGGCATGTACCTAGTCAGGTCACATAACTTCTCTTTGATCCCATACAACTCTTTAAAACAATAAGTTGTTGGATAGTTGCTGGTTTTCATTAGTGGAGGGGGTTTCCTTTCTGGGAATTCCCAATATCAATAATATCACAGGTATGAATCCTCCCATACCACACCCCACAAGAAAACTGAAAAACTCCCCTTCACATAATGATTAGCAATATGCTCAGTCCCAAGTTGCTGCCTCCAACCCTCATGTAGGCTTGTTACCCATGTTTGGAATACAACCTCTTTTATCCAGATCTATCAAAATTTTCATCTTCTTTCAAGATTAAGTTCAAAGGCCGTTTCTTCCATTAAGCCTCCCTAGATTGCCCCCATGTGAAAGTCATCTCTCTTATTTAGAATGTTCATAGAGAACTTTTGTTTTTTCTTTACCCTTTTTACACATACCTAGTATTCTAATTAGATCACAGGAATTCAGGGACTGCTCAATTGGACTGGGGTGCCTCTCATGGAACTGGTCATATGTGCTCTGTCTGCATTGGGCAGGCACATGTCTTTCTCATGATGCATATTACACTTGTCTAGTTTATTGCGAGTTCCTTGATAGTGGGACACTAGAAAACTCCTGAGATTAAGCAAAGACATTAATTGAAATATCAGTTTCAATAAAATAGCAGAAAGAAAACTATATCCATAATATCATTAGCATTTTTCCAAAATAAAAACAACAACCACGAGATAGCAATAAATTGAATTCCATTCAAAATAGTTATGTCTACCAGTTAACTTACTAAGATATTTGTAAGGTTTATACAAATATTTATGGCTTCATTTGCAATCATCTTTTTTATTATACTGTTATAGAACTGTTTCTTTTTTAATCCCATAAATATAAAATGGAATAAATATAAGAGGAGGGAAAAAAGATTTGTATAAATACAATCACAACACCTTAAGGAAGACTTAAATAAACCAAAAAGAAATTCAATGCTCATGGTTAGGCCATGCCAATATAATAAAAATCATAATATTATCTAAAAATTCCTTACAGATTTAGCTTCATTCCAAATTAATTTTAAAGTTAATTTGGAAAAACAATAGGTCTGAAATCTTCAAGAAAAAGAAGGAAGAAAATTGAAATGAAATATACATAGTATAACAAAACCCAAATTATATTGTTGTGACAAACATGAAAACTGTTTGATATTAGTATAGAAAAATACATCACTAGAATATTAATAGATATTAGAATAGATAAGCAAGAACAAAAGTAATATAATTCTGATTATTGGATTTCAGAAATGCCAAAACATTAATAACCAGTATAATCTTTTGCATAAACAAAAATAATAATAACAGAAAAAGAAGACTTGAAAAGGGAAAATCTGCATCTAGCTAATATAAATATATATATATATGTATACCCACACATACCCACATAAATATATATATGTAAGTATAGGTGTGGTGTATAGGTGTGTGCAGATAGTGATAGTTATAGTTATATATAATTTGAAAACCCTATACACTTAACCCATGAATCACATCCAATGGCATGTGGTATTTTGATGTTTTCTACCTGTTATGTTCTACCTGTGTATGGAGCCATTTTTTAACTTCTGTCTTTTAATTCTTATATAATATCAGAATTTAATAAATTTAATATAATATAATATCAGAATTTAATAAATTTAATAAAATCCCACATCTCAGGGTATAGAAAATCTTTGTTATACATGCTTTGACCAATGAGCCTCTTCTGTGCCACTGAGGACAATGGCAGAATACGAAATTACTAACCTTAGTTCCCCTTTACAGGATGGACTATATAAATTGAGCTCTGGGGGAAGGATATTTTTGTTACTCTGAGTATCCTATTCAATATACTATCCGTGTGTACATACATATATATGCATACATACATGTATGTATATTATATATAATAGTTACATTGTGAATATATATATATAAATTATATATATACATATATACCAAGACACTGAGTTTAGAGAAAAGATAACATCAACAGAAATAATTTTAAATGTAAACTGCAGAAGCAGTGGTTATGATATAGAATATCATAAGCAAAAGATGCTCACATGTTATCTGTATTGAAAAAGGAATGCTTCCCTAAGATTATATATTTTACCAGACAAGTTTATGCCTGAAGGTGATCAAATTTAACTTTGTGGAGGGAGGGAAATAATTAGATGTGTGCACTAGACGTGCTCCCTATCTGTTCCATCATTTATAGGAGTGGATCAGTTGTTCAGAAATGCAGTGGTCAAGTAGTTTAATAAGCTATTTGTTTCTATAAAACAAGGCATCCAAACCCACCAAACTAACCTTTGAATTGATATCCATGAGTTTGGGATGGATGGGTTGCCAACCAAAAGGGCCAAAAAGAAACATTTACAAAACTAATCTAATTTCAGCTCACAGAAGAGCAGAACAACAGACACTTGGCACTGAGCCACTTTTTAATATTTTTCCCTAAGCAAATCTCTAAAGAAATGTCTTCTATTTCTAAGATGCATGAGAGATTTACTTTCTGTGGTCAGAGAAGTGATAACCAACAGCCCCAGCAACTGAGACCTGGCCATTGTGTGCCCAATAACACAGAGGAAGCTACACAATATTCACTCCTGGGTTTGCGCAGTCCTTGAATTCCTGATTGTAAGAGCTTGAAGAAAGAAAAAAAAAAAAACAGTCAGGAAGCTCACATGCTTCAGCATGCAATCAGGTGGCTGTTGTGCAGGGGAGATACTACTTTTTTTCTATAATGAAGCACTCTTAGCAAAGATTTAGATAAGAATAAGTAATGTCTATTCCATTTAGACAATGGAATAAATTGTCCATTCAAAGATTTGGGTCATAGGGTTAGAGCTGGCAGGGACCTCCAAGGTCAGGGAGTCTAAACCCCTCATTTTACAGATGAGGAAACTGAGACCCAGGAGCTGAAGTGACTTGCTTAAAAAGTTTCTTCTGGAAAGTAATGTTGCCAAAGCATTTCTATTTGACTTCTCCAAGATCATGTTTCACTTTAAATTCCAGTGGCTTTTCCTAAGCATGGGCAAGAATATTCCTTCCACTAACATTTTCTTTAAAAAAAAAAAAAAAAAAAAAAAAAAAAAGCTAAAGCAATAGTTCAAGAACCAGAGTTGCAATTATCAGCTAAAAGTTAGTAGGAGAGGCAATTATTTCAGGTTCTTTGAACTACTGAGACTTCTGTCTTCTTTCACAAACCCCAATCTCCCAAAAGGAAAACGCCTAGATTTATCAATATTCACCTAGATTTACCAAAGCAAGTCTGGGAAATAGAAACAGGAAACCAAAAATGGGCAAGTTTGCTTAGTAGCTTATAAAAATGTGAGAGTAATGGGGAAAATTGAATTTAATATGCATTAATTAAGCACCTACTATGTGCTATATACCATGCCATATGCGGGAATACAAGAGAAAAAAATGTAACATTTTCCCCAAGTTTCAATTCAATGAGAGGATGCAACATATACAAAATGTATCCGCATGTGAGGGTGGGGATAGGTAAGTATGGATGAGTGTGTATAATATGTAGACTCATAGTTACTGTTAAAAAGAAGCTTGAGTATCACGTAACTCCTTCATTTTAAAGGTACGGAAGTCTAGAAAAGAGACCTGCCCAACATCACAAAGTGCTAGAATTGGGACTTGAAGTCCCTGCTTCACAAACCAGCACCTAGTTAGGCTGCTTTGTAAAATTCCCAAAGAAATAGATGAAATAATAAAAGAGGGGAACATGACTTGAAAACTTAGTGGATCCAATAACAAAACTTAGAATAGTTATAAGAGTACCTGGAATGTTGTCTCAGAAACAGCCCCTTCTTCTTGAGTAGATAAATGTCTAGCACATTAATCAATCTGCATTGGCCAGATCTTAATGAAGAGGAAGATTAGAAACTACACCTCCTGATAAAACAGAAAGCTTCACGTAGGATACTCAATCTCCCACCTCTGTGTGTTTACATTGATTATGTTGCATGCCTATTTAGTAGGACAATAAATACCATGCTATACTGAACATGCATACCAAAGACTCTCCGGTGATCAATTCAAATGCTTCTTTCTTTCCAGGTTGGTCAAGTGAGGAAGACATGTTGAAAGCTTCGGAATAGGAGAGACTTAGGTCTCTTCCCATCCAAGTATGAGCTTCTGTGCATTGCCTCTTTGTAATTCTTCTTTCTCATAGTTAAAGGAATATTAGAGAAGCCTACAAATTTGAGAGCTTCAAAAAGTTGAAAGTGTTCACCCAGGAATCTAGAGCTAGAAGTTTTATGGTTGGCCAACTGAGCTTCCAAGAAGTTACCAGGACTCATCCCAGAATGAATTCCTATGAGGAATGGCCCAATTATTGTCTATGCTGATGCACTTGGAAGTGAATTTATTTGGGGGAGAAGAGTGTTGAATGCTTAGTAGCAGCTATTTGAGATAGAACTAAAACACCTTCATTCTGAAGGATCAGGCCTTCCAGTCTCAGTCTCACCAAATATATGTGCACCCAAGATTCCTTGCTGTGCCTCTGTTACATGCTACACATGAAATTTATTCTACCACTTGGAATCCATGGATTTCCTTCAGGATAATGTTCAAGCTCCACCTTGGAGGGTTCTCTTGGTTTGTCCGTCCCTTTCTCCACACATACATACACATACATACATACTATGTACATGTGCATGCACATACACATACACAATTATATATATTATGTGTATATATATACATATATGAGTCCCTTATCTCCAGTTATCTTCTATTTCTTTTATTTGTGTTTTATATATACCTAGACATGTTCAAGTTTTCTACCATCTAGAATATTAGTTCCCTTAGAGTACTGGACGTGCAGTTAGGAAGTCTAGCTCATATCAGACACTAGCTCTTTTACTATAAGTGTCACTTAACCTCTTTTTGCCTCAGTTTTATCATTTGTAAAATAGGAATGACAAGAATAATAATAATAAAGATTCCTATCTCTCATGGTTTTTGTAAGTCTTAAATGCTGTAATATATACATGATTCTTTACAGAACCCTTTTAAAATAAATTTCCACTGATACTTTCTATTTCTTACATCATTATAGTTATCTCAAATATCCCTCCCAAAGAGCCATCTCATATGAGATACTATCAAAGATGTTACTTGAGCACAGGTCCACTTCCTTTTTTGTCTTTGGGTCTGAATCATGTATTGGATAATTACAAATGCATGCTATGACTGCACATATATAACTAAATTGATTACCTTCTCAATGAGAGTGCAGTTGAGAGAGGGTCAGAAAGAATCTGGAAATCAAAGTTGTTAAAAGATAAAAGTAAGGGTTAAAATTGTTTTCTTATGTAATTGGGGAAAGATAAAAAAATTTTAAATATGAATGCTAGTTTTTAGCTGATTGAATGTAAGCAATTATTTTTTATAACATCAATACAGAACTAGCAAATTAAATTGGTGACCAATCAAATATAGCAATATATAAAAAGTTACTCATTATGGTATAAGTGGTATTTATGCCAAGAATGTAAAGCTAGCTCAGAATTAGAAAAAATAACTAGCCCAATAAATTCTAGTAACAATAAAACTCATTTTTACAACATGTAATAATAGATGAGGAAAAGACCTTTGTTAAAATACACTGTCAAGCACTTATTTAAACCCAGGAGATAGATCATATGTATATTATTAAAAGGAAAGGGAGGCATTGGTTTAATCACTCAACATATCAATCACCCTTACTCTAATTAAAGTAACCAAAAAATTCTCTAGCCCCGATACTTTTATCAGTTCAGAACATCTCTATTGAATTAGATTAATCAATAGACAAATTAATCAAAGACACTAAACCAGATCCAGAAGTTTTTGAAATATATGGAAGGAGTGAAGAACTTTGGATAGAATGTAATGACACTATACTGAAAATGGATTCATATTGATGAGTCAATTATGGCCCTATAGGCCATATATATAGCTTGGCAAGTTGAGCCAAAATCCACATATTATCCACTCATATTGTGACATTTAGCCTAATGTCATGACCGTATGATTCTATGAAATAATAGATAATATCAGAGGGGAATACAAAATAGAGAAAAAAATCAATATTTATTTTATATATATGTATATATGTGTATGTACATACATATAAAAATACGTGTATTTTATATCCAATGATATCAAAAAATATCATTTGAAAAATAAATATCATTTAAAACAATGATGAAATCTATTAAATTTATGAATCTTAATCTACCAAGATATGTAGGATTTATATAAATGTTTTATTAATTTTATAATTATAACATTTTTTGACAGTACATATGCATAGGTAATTTTTTTTTTACAACATTATCCCTTGTACTCCCTTCTGTTCTGAATTTTTCCCCTCCTTCCCTCCATCCCCTCCCCTAGATGGCAGGCATTCCCATACATATTAAATATCTTATAGTATATCCTAGGTACAATATATATGTGCAGAACCGAATTTTGTTGTTGTTGTTGTTGCAAAGGAAGAATTGTATTCAGAAGGTAAAAATAATCTGGGAAGAAAAACAAACAAAAAAAAATGCTCACAGTTTACACTCATTTCCCAGTGTTCCTTTTCTGGGTGTAGCTGATTGTGTCCATCACTGATCAATTGGAATAAGATTAGCTCTTCTCTATGTTGCAGATATCCACTTCCATCAGAATACATCCTCATACAGTATCATTGTTGAAGTGTATAATGATCTCCTAATTCTGCTCGTTTCACTCAGCATCAGTTCATGTAAGTCTCTCCAAGCCTCTCTGTATTCCTCCTGTTGGTCATTTCTTACAGAACAATAATATTCCATAACATTCATATACCATAATTTATCCAACCATTCTCCAATTGATGGACATCCATTCATTTTCCAGTTTCTAGCCACTACAAAAAGAGCTGCCACAAACATTTTGGCACATACAGGTTCCTTTCCCTTCTTTAGTATTTCCTTGGGATATAAGTCCAGGAGTAGCACTGCTGGGTCAAAGGGTATGCACATTTTGATAACTTTTTGGGTATAATTCCAGATTGTTCTTCAGAATGGCAGGATTCTTTCCCAACTCACCAACAACGCATCAGTGTCCCAGTTTTCCCACATCCCCTCCAACATTCATCATCATTTGTTCCTGTCATCTTAGCCAATCTGACAGGTGTGTAGTGGTATCTCAGAGTTGGAATTATATAAATTCAAGAAGAAAAACAAAACCCTTTGTAATTTCTTGAGGTTTTTTTCCCCCCTCAAATTTAGTTCAGGAAGCAAAACAAGCATTTCCATCACACAGTACAGTAAAAAAGGTGATTGCACATGAAACTGTGAATCTATCATGTACAACTTACTATTCCCTCCAAATAAACAAGTTATCATGTAAATTTCATTTTTTCTTCCCTCCCCTCTCCACCCTAGAGATGGCTACTACTAGACATAAATATGTATTATTTATGTAAAATTATTCTATACATACTTCAATTTATCAGTTCTTTCTCAAGATATAGATAATGTTTCTCTACGTATTTACATTTACATATCTATAATGTAGATATAAATAACTATAGATATAAATAAATAAAATATTTACATATTTAATTGTGTATTTATAATAGTTAAATAAATTTTTATACTGGTTACTCATTTTTTCCTTAGATTTCCATTTATTTATTTCATTGGCAATATTTGTCAATAAAAGTTAAAATAAAATTTATGTTCTAAAAGTAATGTCATCCCATTACACAAAAATTAATGCTTTAACCCCATAAATTGTTAACTCTGAAAAACAAAAGACAGACAAAAGTAAAGGACAACAAATAGGTTAAAAAATAAACAAATCTTTGTTCATCTGATTCTTCTTGTGCAGCAGGATAATTGTATATAAATATATATATATATATATATATATATTGGATTTAAATATATTTTTACTATATTTAACATATATTGGATTACTTGCCATCAAGGAGAGAGTGAAGGAAAGAGGGGGACTTTGGAACACAAGGTTTTGCAAGAGTCAATGGTGAAAAATTATCCTTGCATATGTTTTGAAAATAAAAAGCTTCAATAAAAAAGAATATAAACATTTTTAAAGGCAAATATTTCTTTCATAGAACAACTTGGGATGACTGAAAGTGTTATGCCATTCCCCAAATTCAATTATGAGACCACTTTTTGCAATGTGTGTCTGATAAGTAAGGCTAATAAACTGCTCAAAGATCTCTCTAACCACTTACAGAATGTAAGCTCTCTGAGGTTTCTTTTATTTTTCTCTTTACATATGCTAGCACCTGCTAAACACTTTGCATATGTTACATGCTTGATAAAGACTTACTGAATTGCCTTTAACACCATAATCTAAACTGATCAATTTTGCCACAATTTGATGTAGATTATCCATCTTCTGGATGGTTTTGAATATAATTTGGAAGGCTCTAGAATACTTCAGGCAGCACAATATCATTTATCAACAGGAGCACTTGGGAAGGGAACCTCATCACTTACAAACAATTCCAATATGGCCCTCTGCTCAGCATCCTTCATAAGGGTGACAAACATCTTTGATGAACATCTGTCCATCTCTCTTGTCATATGTCTTAATTGATGTTAATAATAGGAGGGCCATTGAATAGAGTTATTGTTGTATTCCTTAAGGAATCTTATATGGTCTTAGCTTATGTACAAGACCCTCCTTGTTGGCAGAGAGACATTAAGGGAACGTCTTGGATCGTGTTTGAATTGAAGTATATCAAGGAAGTTAAAAGATCATAAGACACATCAGGAAGATTTGGCATTAATTTTCTTTAAATATAAGTTTCACAAAAACTTGTCACTCATTAAAAATATTGTCATTTCTCAATGTGTTTTCATCTGGCAACATGATGTCATGATCTTTAGGCAAAAAACAAGAATGGCCACTGTTTCGAGCCTATAATTGCAATGGATTTTCCCCATTTTCTTCCCCAAGACTCTCACAAGAAAAGTCATCTAAGATTACCTGGAAATGTGGACATGCTTTAGCAGGGGCTAATCTTACTTGGGGTGAATTAAATGGGGTTAGACACTAAGTCGGCATGAATAGCCCATTTCCTGTTGAGTCTCCAGCAAACTCCACAGCCTTGTGGGCTCAGAGTTTGCAGCTGTCATTTTTCCCAGCCTGGGGCCAATGAAGGAATCTTTTGTTCTACTGATAAGTGGTACATTGTGTGCTGTTCAGGTGCCCTAAACAAAAAATGGAAGGCAGCACAATGAGCTTCTCTCCAGGCAGTTAAAACACACACACACACACACACACACACACACACACACACACACACACACACACACTGCCTTTAGATTTTTTTCTTTCAATGAAATTTCCCTTATACAATCTTAAAAAAAAAATCCTCGTTTGTCTGTCTTTAAGAGCCTAGTATACATTTCAAAGTGGTGTGTGTGTGTGTGTGTGTGTGTGTGTGTGTGTGTGTGTGTGTGTTTTCGGGTGGTCCATATGGACAGAGCATCTCTTCTTAATCTGCTTTTGGGAGTCCATTTGATCACCTGGGTGGGCTGAGTATAGGACGTTGGTGTGGAAACAGTGGTTATTGGAGTATCTGTATCTGAACTCTGTGGATGCCCAAATGACCTCTAAAAAACCATCAAAAGGACTACTCGTCTGATTCTGATTTTGTAGCAAAAGGTGATCTGTGATATGCCATATGCAGAATGACTTTTCCCTTGACTCAGAACCCTTTTTGATGTGCATTGAATTTTGCACATGTTTTTAATCAATGCCCCAGGTTAAACATCATATCTACGCCAGTGAAGTTTCCATTTCCCCTCCTGGATCTGAAAGGTCCAGTAAATGCTCAATATTTGCTCTTGAGGTCATAATTTGTAATGTGTAGAAAAAAAAATTCCTACTAGACCCAGAGATAGGTTCCTTCTGTAGCAGAATAAGCAATCAATGGAGCAGCCAAAACTATGGCAAAGTAACCAGGTACCATGATGGAATCAAGAATAGTGAATGTGGAGGTGAGGGGGTTTGAGTTCTAATCCTGCTTCTGAGGCTCACTGGCTTTGTGACTTCAACCAAGTCATTTGATCTTTTCTGAATCTCCGTTTACACCCTGAAAAGAGTGATCCTGCTTGAACTCCCCACCTGAATAGTATAGAACAGGAGCTATTATTAGGTTATCCATATATGGCCTGCAAAATCATTTGGCCAGGCCCTGTCAAAGCAACCACAGCTTGAGTTCTTTAAGCTAATAATTTTGGATGGCCCATGAATGATGTTATAAATATCCTCAATGTCTTTCCCCTTCAAAACCACACCTTCTCCAAATTTCTGTGGATTATGTCACATCCATCCAGGCACCAAGTTTCACAATCTCAAAAATCTCTCCATTGTTTGGTACTCCAAGCGTCCCCACAATCTGGCTTTTGTCTATCTCTCCAAACATTAGATTTTACTCTCTTCAAGTCCTCTGTGATTTAGCCATACCAGTCCAGCTTCTGTTCTTCATTCTTTCTTCCATTTCCATATGTTTGCACAGACCATGGTCCCTTATGCGTGGGATCTCCTCACCTTGCTTCTTAGATCTCCATTTATTCCAAAGCCCAATCCAAATACTACCTCTGCAGGATGCCAATTCTAATCCTATTGGTTTCTAGTCCTGCCCCTGCCAAAAAATATACCTTCTTTTGCTTTGTTTATATTTAATATTTACTGTCCACATTTTGTTCCCCACAGAATGTAAATCCTTGAATGTGGAAACTTTTATTTTTGTCTTTTATTTCTAGCATATAGCTAGTACCTGTTGCACAACAAATGCTTAATAAATTCTTGACTAATTCATTAGCCATGATCTTTTCCCTCATTCCCATACCGATTGCCAAATCTTGTGAATTCTGCTTCCATATCACCCCTTGTATTTATTCCCTTCTCTTTATTGACACCCAAAGTCAAAACCTTATCACCTCTTCCCTGGATGATTACAACAATCTCCTAGTTGGACTTCTGGTTCCCCGTTTACCCCCTCCTCAATTTGTCCTCCATATACTTGCCAAAACCATTCTCCTAAAGGACAAGACTTTATTATTCCTCTGGTCAAGAACTTGTAGTGATTCCCTATGACCCGTAGGATAAAGCACAAACTCCTCAGTTTGGTATAATATAGTCCTTCACATTCTAGCTCTACTTTACTTTTCCCAGACTTTTTTCTTTATCTTCTGTCACGTCGCCTGTGTCCCAGTGAAACTGGCTACAGTCAGAGTTCAGCATTTTACCTCCAACTCTGTACCTTTGCATTAACTCTCTGCTCTACCTGGAATTCCATTCCTTCTAATCTCTGCTTCTTAGCAACTCAAGCTTCCTTCAAGACTCCCACATATGACACCTTTTGTGGGAGCCTTTCCTTGATCCTCCCATTGGTTAGTGCTCCTTCCCTCCCTCAAATTATGATATTTAGCTAGTGGTTCAATGTATTAAGGTTTGCATATTATCTCGTATTTAAATTTAACTTTATACTTGTTTAACAAATCAAGTAAGCAAGTATTTATGAAGCGCTCACTATGTGCCAGGTACTGTTCTAGGCACTGGGGATAGAAATACAACTAGGAAAAAAAAAAGACAGTCCTTGCCTTTAAAGGGCTTACATTGGAGCAAGATAACACATAAAAGGAAGCTAAAAAGAAAGGAGGGGGAACAAAGATACCAGTATGGGAGCATGGTAGAAGAAGTCTGAACTGCAGCATGGAGAAGATCCAATGGAGTATAAGCTTCTTGAAAGCAGACACTATTTTTAAAATCTGTGTCACCAGATCATAGCACACAGTATGTGTTTAATAAATGTTTTTTAATTGGAGTGAATTTCTGGTCATTGAGAAAGACACTTTGTTTGAAAATGCTGCGATTTGGGGCAGATTGGTGGCACAGTGGATAGAGCACCAGCCCTGAAGTCAGGAGGACCTGAGTTTTAATCTGGTCTCAGATACTTAACACTTCCTACCTATGTGACCCTGGGCAAGTCACTTAACTCCAGTTGCCTCAGCAATAAAATAAAATTAAATTAAAATGCTGGGCTTCTCACACTAAGTATTTGACAACAGGGAAATTGTGGAGTAATTAAAGGAAAGGCATCCATCTTCTGGTACTTACCAACACCAGTCTCTTATTAGAGAGACCATCTACTAACTCTGTATGGCCAATAGATTGGCAATCTGATTCTCAACATCTACAATCTACACATCCTTTAGATTGTCAACATCCTGACTAGATCATTCTAAACTGAGTCTGATTTCCCTGGACAAGTTTACTTCTTTGTATAAACCACAGGCAATGGGTGTTGCCCTCCAGGGTTCAGATGAATATCCTTAGTAACTAGGCATGAACAGCAGCTTGCAAATTTTCTCAAGTCACATCAGGTCAGAGAAAACATCTCACATGCTATAATCCTGTTGTGACAGCAGTGAAGTCCAATATCTGTAAAGAAAATGTCATTGGAGCCTTCTCTTTTGAAACCAAAGAGCTATGGCCTGAAGCTTCCATCGTACAGGACTGGAAACCCTCTCCCCAGTGAGAGACAGGTTTTTAGAAATCTGATGCCACAGGTCTGAACCTTCGTACTTTCAAGTGACATGTTAAGGGACCTTTTAGGGGGATTTGCAAAGTAAGGGCTTCTGCCTCCTAGCTCAGTTCCATTTCACTCCAGTTTGGGATCATAAGTGAGAATTAGAAGAACACTGAAAGTTTAAAACTCATTTTACAAACAAGAAAACTGAGAACCAATGAAGTTGCTACCCCACATTGGTGGCCAATTTATCAGGGCTGAGAAGTAGCAAAACTGAGACTCAAATCCACACTTGATGTATGCCAGATTCAGGGCAAAGTACTGAACATGCAAAAATAATGAGACAGTCTGTGCCCTGAAACAGCTTATATTCTAATAGAGGAAAAAATATAAAGAATGTGAACAATAAAAAGGGAATTTTGATCTGTGGAGTCACAGGGACTATGAATGAAGACAGAACAGATAATTGCCAGTAGGGCAAGAGGTGGAACATTTATTAAGCACACTATCATGTGCCAGGTACTGTGCTAAGCTCTATGGCTACACAGAATAGTTCCTCTCCAGAAACTTATGTTCTGATGAGGAAGAGACCATGAATATTTACAGAATAAATGAAAATAACCACAAAATCATTCAATTCAAGGTTGTTGGGAGGGGACAATAAGAATGGAGGTGATCAGGAAAAGGATCCTGAAAATGGTGGTGCTTGAACTGAAACTCAAGGAGAGCAAGGGATTTCATGAGACAGATGTGGGAAGGGAGTGTATTCTAGATATGAGAATGACAAATGTAAAGGTATGGAGAGAAGAGACAGATATCCAAGTGAATAGATTCTAGAATGCAGGAAGGGGACTATGTATAGTGAAATTAGAAAGATAAGATGGGGAAAATTGTGAAAAAAATTTTAAATTCAAACAAAGAAGCTTAAATTTTATCCTAGAGGAAAAGGGGAGCCAATGGAATGGAAAACCAAGATGGCAAGTGACAGGGCAGATCAGAAGTCCAGATATCCAGGTAAGCCCTTATTTCCTGGTGGATGACTGAATAGAATCTGTAACATGGACTACAACCAACTAGATAGTGTGGATTCTATTAGCTCTCTGTCCCAAAGAGATCAAAGTAGAAGAAAATTTGCATTAAAATGATTATGACAAATGTTTTTGTTGTGACAAAAAAAATGAAAATTGAAGAGATGCCCATCATTTGGGGAATGGCTAAAAATTAGTTAGGGTATATGTTTATGATACAATATTATTGAACCAAAGAACTGTGGCCTGAAATTTCCATCCTACAGGACTGGAAGTCCAGTGACAGACAGGTCTTTAGAAATCTATAAGAAATGACCAGGGGTATGGTTTCAGAAAAACCTGGGAAGACTTTTATGAACTGATACAAAGTGAAATGAGCAAAACTGGAAAACTTTGTACACAGTAATAGCAATATTGTAACAATGACTCTCTGGGAAAGACTTTGCTATTTGATATAATGATGTGCGACATTTAAAATGAAAAATGCTCTTCACTATGATAAAGAACTGATGAACTCTGAGTGCAAATTGAAGTATATTGTTTTTCCATTTATTTTTGTTGCTGTTTTTTTTTGTTTTGGGTTTAATTTTGTTTGGTTTTATTTTTTACAGCATGGCTAATATAAAAATGTGACATATATAATGGATATCCTATTGTTTCGCTTCTCAATGAATGGGGAAAGGGCTAGACAGAAAGAGAATTGGGAACTCAATTTTTTAAAATGAATGTTTAAAATAATTCAGGTAAAGCAGGATAGGTGAGTTTTCTAATCCATGTGTGATGTGGGAAGTCACCTACATTATATTTCCTTTTGCAGATCTGAACACCATGACATAGGCCTGACCTAAAAGAGCTCATAAGGTTTCTAAATCATTTTGAATAAATCCTTCACCTTTTCATGGGAAAGATTTAGAGGAGTTGGTGTTACTGATAAATCATAATTATTGATGTTATCAATAATATAAGCCACATAAAAAGGAAGAAAGGAGAAAAAGAAAATTTTCCTCATCTCTAGAACTACATATCTAAGGAAGGATGGAAGGACAAGGAGGAAAGAATCTATTTACCTCCAGACAGTAGGACTAAAAGCAATGTACAGGGCTGAAATTAGGAAAGGTTAAGTTTGAGGTCAGGAGCTCTAAATATTTTAGAAAGCTTTAATTATGAAAATATTTTCCATTGTATCCAGCCAAAATATGCCTGTCTAAAACCACAATGGCTCCTAGTTTTGCTTTCTGTGGCCAAGTAGAAAAAGCCTAGGCAGGGGCTTCATCAATCCATGTCCAGCCATATTGTGGAAAGAAGTAGGAAAAGAAGAAGAGAAGTCAGGAAGGAGGGAAGGAAAGAGGGAGAGAAGGAAGAAGAGAAGGGAAAGAAAAAGAAAAAAGGAAGAAAAGAAGATAGGAAGGAGGGAATGAAAGAGGGAGGGAAAGAAGGAAGGAGGAAACATAGCAAAATATTATATTGACCAACAAAAAAAAATGGTCTATACATGAAATTTGGCTTTGAAATTATTTTGTCTGTGCTACATATGAAACACATGTGTAGTACATTTATTGAAAGGTTATCACTGTCAATGGAGAATTTGGAAAGTTAACTTTTCTCCATAGGTCCATCATCCTGTCATTTTTTTCCACTTAAAATAATGGCAGGTATATTGGGAGCATCTTATTGGTTTAGGATAACCAAAATTTTACATAAGCTGTCTTTTTCTAATTGGAAAAGAAGTTGTTCTTTGATCTTTCAAGAGATGTGACAGGTCAAACTAAAAGCTAAATCCCTAAATTGCTCTAGGCTCTCAGCTAATAGTAGACAAACATGGCAAATTGTTATTTAGCAACCTTCATTAATGCCTTGACAAATTCAACTCTTAGATTAAAATAAGAAAAAGACCCAGTGAACTCTAGGTCATCATCTGATTGTGGATTTTGGGAAGAAAACAGCTTTCACTAGTAAACAAGATAATAGTCATATCTTAGAAGAAATATGTTTTAAATTACATACATATTTTGAAATTAGAAAATATTTCAGAAATTATTTAGTGCAAAACTGAGAATCCTCTCTCCAAAATCCTTGACAACTAGTCATCCAGCCTCTGTATGAAGACCTCCATCTTACTTGAGTCCATCACCTCTCAAGAAAGCTCTAATTTTTTTAGAAAACTTTCATTATGAAAATGTTTGCCCTTGTATCCATCCAGAATCTGTCTGTCTTAACCACAATGGCATCTAATACTGCTCTCTGTGGCCAAGCATAAAAGACCTAAATAAAAGCCTCATAAATCCATGTCCATTTTAGCAATAACTGAGCAGCCTGGTTGTGAATGTATTTGTGCTTTGAGGAAAGGGGGTAAAATGGCCAAAAACTTTAAGAAATTAAAAGGAAGTCTAGGTAAGGGCCTTTTTTTCCTAAAAGCTATTATAAGGATAAGTTGATGAACTGGCGTGAGCAGATCCATACAAGAAGTCAAGAACCTATCAGTGAAGTTTAATGGGATATGGAGTGACAGCTTCTGCAGAAGATTTGACTTGAGTCAGCATTGTCTCTCAAACTTCTTCCATCTCCACCCTCTTTGTGATTGGGAAATGGTTCAAATTGTCCATCCTTCATTCTCAAAGAGTACCAAAGACACCAGAAGAGTGTACCTTGACTTGCAAATAAATTGAATTTAAGTGAGGTAGAGTTGTCCAATTAACAGCCTCACCCTTTCCTCTGACTCATTGATGTCCAATGACAAGACATAGATCAGGATGACTGACAGTAGCCCCAGATGCAGTTCCACTTGCAAGCAAGAGCCACAAAGCCTCTGCAAGGCTTATAGCCTGGCTGGCTATATTTGAACAGAAAAAGGCCAGTAATGCTGTTGAGTATCTAGAGAAGAAAGGGACCACAATGACTGTTTTCTTATTTGAAGAGCTGTCTTGTGGAAGAACAATTAAATTTGTTCTGTTTGACTCCAGAGGGAAAAACTGGGAACAAATTGTCCACAATAATTTAGACTGACTTGTGGGAGAATTTTCCAATAACAACTAACCAAAAGTGGAATGGGATGCCCAGAAATAAGGACTTCCTCTTCATGGATGATCGTGTATACTAGAGTACAAATATCTGTTTGTATTTGTGTTACCAGAACTTAACATAGTATCTGGCTTAGATCTAAGCCAGATACTATGTTAAGTTCTGGTAACACAAATACAAACAGAAAGTGCTCCCTGTCCTTAAAGAACTTACATTCCAATGAGGGAAGACGATACACAAAAGGGAACTGAAATGCAAGAAAGAAGAAAATAGTCACATTGAATTTAGGTGAGAAAGTTGGCAGAACCCAAAATGTCAGTAAGTCAACTATGATGAATTTAAGTCCTCTGGCCTACATAACTATCAATCCATTTTTGCAAGCTCATGGAAAATGGAATCATTGCAAGATTGGAGAGGGGCCAATGTTAATCTCATTAAAAACAAAAAAGTGAGCGGAGACAAGTATCTGAAAATCTGGATCAATAAACTTGACTTCAACTTTTTAAACTTTCTTTATTATTGAAATACTTCCTAGAATGGGAAGCACTGATTCTAAAGGGTCAGACCATGTCAGACAGACCTTATATCCTTTCTTGACGGTATTATGAAAAAGATGGATTACATGAGTGTTGTAATAATTCATCTCAATTTTAACAGAAACTTTGATAAACTGTCTCACAGCAATATTGTAGAAAGGAAGAGATGTGAGCTAAAATATAAGAATAAAAGTAGATAGATTTACAATTGGCTGAATAACTAGTTCTAGTAGGTAGAATGTCTCCAGAGAGGTGTCCCAGAGATGTTTGCCATTTGTCATTTCATGTTTTTATTAATGATTTGGATTAAGACATAGATGGTATGTTCATCCAATTTTCAAATGGCATAAAGCTAAGATAGATAGCTAATATATTGCATAATGCTGTCAAGATCCAGAAAGGGCTTGATTGCTCCAAAGTTAAACTAAATCTGATAAGATGAAATTCATTATGTACCTTTGTAAAGTTTTATTTTGGGGTATAAGAAATCAATTTCACAAGTGCATAGTCGGGGAGTCCTAATTAAAAATATTTTATCTTAAAAAGAACTAGGTATTTTAATGAGCCAAAAGTTCAATATGAGGAAGTAAAGTTAAACAACACAAAAAGAAAATGAAAAAAAAAAAACCAACAACAACAACAACAACAACAACAACAAAATCCTGCCATCTTGAGTTGTGACAGCACCAGTAGGCAGTTTCTAGAAATAAGGAGGTGCTGGTACTTCTGTCCTTGGTCCTGGTCAGCATCTGCAGTACTGAATTCTGATCTGGGAACTATAGTAGAAGAATGGTATTGCTAGAATACAGATCTTCCAGCCAAAGGCAACCATGATGATGACTGCACTTTCATGAATGAAAATCAGTTGAAGGAAATAGAAAAGAGAAGAAACAGGATTGACAGAAGAGCATGCTTCAGTCTAGGAGACCTGCTTAGACTTGTCCTGTTTGACCCCAGAGGGCAGAATCAGAAACAAGGAGAGAAAAGTTAGAAAGAAGCAAATTGGGTTGGATGTCAAGAAACATTTCCTAACAATGTCCAAAAGTAGGATGAGTTGCTCAAGAGGTGCTAGGATTATTGATTTAGAGCTGGAAGGGACATCACAAACTGGGTAGTTTAGCCCCCTTCATTTTTTTTTTTTCCTCTGAGGCTGGGGTTAAATGACTTGCCCAGGGTCACACAACTAGGAAGTATTAAGTGTCTGAGATCATATTTGAACTCAGGTCCTCCTGAATTCAAGGCTGGTGCTCTATCCACTGCGCCACCTAGCTGCCCCAGCCCCCTTTGTTTTATTGATCAAGACAGTTTAAGTGACTTGTAATGAGGCAGAATTTGAATCTAAGTTTTCTGAATTCCAAGTTCAAAATTAGTGTCATGTTCTCCCACTGGATCCCCTCTTCAAGTACAGTGTGGACAATGATTTTTCAATTCTGTTATTTATTGTAATGTTTCTTTGGGAAATGGGTTGTATTAAAATATTCTCTGGGGTCTTTTCCCACCCTAAATTCTACAATTCTGTGTTTTGTCCAAGTTCATACAGTTGATATCACCTAGAGCACCTTCATCCAATCCTTTCTACCATGCAGCCTCTCATAATATTCACTTGGTCTTCTTAGCAGCAGTAGGCTATAATAATCAAATTCATTATTATAAAATTTCTTTTGTTCTAGTCAATCTTTGGGAAAAAAAACATTTGGAAGGGTAACATTATTTATCACTCACTTGCATGACTTTTTCAGTGTTCTCATTTTTTAAAAGAGTGTGTATGAGGAGAGCCCTTCATATCCTTTGCCATCTTTGCCAGTTTACTAGATCTTCTTTTTCAGAGTTATTTGAGAACTATTTATATCCTTCAATCATGTATTTGTTAGGCAATGTCTTTTTATTACATATGTATGTATTAATAGCTTGTAAATCTTGGCTATCAGATCTTTATCAGAAATATTTGAAACAAAATTTCCTCCACCCTCCAAATCATTCATTTTCATTCTTATCCTGACTATATTGCTTTTATTCTTTCAAAATCTTTTCAATAAAAATATCATGAAGTCTAAAATTTCTATTTTCTTTTGTTGATCACCTCTATCCCTTTTTTGGTTAAGTACTCATTTTCCTTCCACTCACAGCCACAGCAGTAAAATGTGCCTGTTCAATTATTTTTACATTTTTATAGTATAACTTCTAATATTTAGATCATGTATCCACTTGGAGGTCAGCCTGGTTTTTAATATTAGATGTTGATATAAACTTAATTTTTGTTTTTAATTACCAGTTTCCTCAAAAATTTGTATTTTTGTTCCCTAGATGATTATATCTTCAGGCTTATCAAACACTGGATTGTTAAGGTCAATTCTTTCTGATTCTTTCTTGTCTAGTCCATTTCATTAATAGACACTTCTAGTTTTTTTTTAACTTGGTATCAAACAATTTACAACATAATTTGAGATCTTATTGTCCCTTCATTTTCATTTTTTTCATTAATTCTCTTGAAAGTCTAGATTTTTTTGTTCTTTCACTAGGGATTGCTTGGGAGGCCTGAGATTCTTATAAAGACTATCTTTGACATCACCATGCCATTTCCTTACCCAGCTACTCATATTCATGGGGCTGTCCCATGAGTGCCCCCTGAAACTACCTCAAACAGCCTCCCTACAGATGCTTTTAGAAGCTTTAAAGTATCTGAGACAGGATCTAGATCAAATGCCTTCATTTTATAGTTCGGAGAACTGGGAGCCATCAAGGTTAACCACCTCTTATTTGCCACACGACTAATTACAGGCTAAACCCCAGGCTTTTCAGTTTTTAATTCAAGGTTCTTTAGACAACATCATTGACTTTCTCAGACCCACTGACATAGGTTCAACTCTTGTCCCAATATTGAATGAATTAGAATATTTAAAGTCCTTTCAACAAAGCCAGTAGATCCAATATTTAGTTTGGACATAACCCATCATGCAGCTTCCTCTCCTTCCATATCCGCTTATCCTGTGTGAATCCCATTCTTTTTTGTCCATACATCTTCCACAAATGATCTTTTCTCTTTTCCCATTTCAAGCATAGCTGTAGAGTCCTTAAACTGTCCACTTGTCATCCCTCCCTCTCACTATACAACTATCTTTCTGCCTTTCCTGGCCATCCCTTTAATATCAATCTTTTATGACAGTTCCCACACAGACACATAAATCATCATTGGCAATAAGCTACAATCCATTTCCACTCATCATGTGTCTTCCCATTAAACTTTCAATCACCTGCTCTAGTGACTCTTTTGAGAGTATGTTACTCACAGCTGGAGAGCATCACCAGGAAACTATTGTTGTAGAAAAATAGGTTTGATCCTTAGAGAGCACCTTGAGACTGTTGAAAGCTTTACAAAATTCTCCAAATGTATTCCAGCCCATTCTTCTGCTCTTATTTAATCCTGAGTCTAACTCAATGTTTATCAGCTGTGGCTGTCCTAGATTGATGTACCCATGCACTCAATGAATTTATCATCCAATTGGCATGTCAGAGTCTAGGCAATGGTTCTTCTCCATTTAGTGAATCTTCCTCTGTGTACTGCTGGGTTGAAATCTTTTGGGAAACCATAGATCTCACTGAAAAGAATCTGAAGTAGTCCAGACCTCATAGCTATTACCATTATGTTAATGTAAATGAAAATGTCTAAAGAACTTTCAATCAAAGAATTCCCATTTTCTTTCGAGATTTTGAAATGACATACTCTATTATAAAGGCAAATTCTATGAGTGAATTTATGTCACTTATTACAGAATTAAACATAAGCTTACTACATCCTTATTTTTATAATTGAAGTGACACTGAACACAAAAAAAGCTTCCCCTCATGCTGTCATGATAAAACTCTTGATTTTAAGGTTCTTCCAGGGGAAGAGAAGCTCTGACAAGTTCAGCCAGGCTCTGGGAGCATTTAGTCAAGAGAAAAATCAGCCTGGGAACATGACAACTACCGTCAAGTATTTGGTGAGTTAACTTTGTGGGAAAAACAGTTTAACTTTATTCTACTAGATCCCAAAAGGCAGAACTAGGAGCTATATTATGATGTTTCTAAGACACATATTAGGACTTCCTGACTATTAGAGCCCTGCCAAAGTGGAATGGATTGCTTGAAAGGTAGTAGAGAGCATGCTACTATGTACTAGGTAGCATGCACTAGGTAGCATGCTCCCTATAATAGGAACTCTCCAATAGAAGGATGGATAATTCCATGTTGGGAATATTTTTAGCAAGGGACAAGGAGAGGGATTCTCTGCTCACAATTTGGATGAAATGACTTCCTTGCTCTCTTCTAGCTCTGAGATTCTGGGACTCCTCTATTCCCATCAGCTCAGGGCTGGCCAGGCACAAGAAACTCCAGGTCCTTGTTTAATGACTAATCTCTTTATCAGGGAGAATATTAATTAATTTTTTAAAAAAATAGGTGTTAAATTTGTCTTACAGCCCTCACATTTTTAACATGGAGTCTGTGCCTCAGAGGTTAGATGTACACTATCCCTTTACATTATAGAGGAAAAGAAACTTTGAATTAACTCAAAAAAGCTCTTGAAAAGTTATTGGACCCAATCATTTTGGAGAATAATCTGGAATTATGTCTCAAAAGTTATAAAACTGTGTAGCCTTTGATCCACTGGTAGTACTATCACCTTGATTACCTTGGAAAGTGGACCTAATAGTGGTGTTACTGGATCAAAGGCTCCTCTTTCTAGTGGCAAAAAATTGAAAATTGGGAGAATGCCCATCAATTGAGGAATGGCTAAACAGGTTGCAGTACATGATTGTGATGCAATATGTGATATACAATATCACTATGATAAGCAAGCTGATTCCAGAAAAATTGGGAAAGATTTACATGAACATGATGATAACTGAAGTAAACAGAACCCAAGAGAACATTGCATATAGTAACAGCAATATTGTTTGGAGAATAACTATGAATGACTAAATACCATAAATATTCAAATCAACTACAAAGGACCGATGAAGGAAGATGGTATCTCCCTCCAGGGAAAGAACTAATGAATAGAATTATGTGTAGTATGGTTTTATATATTTATATAAATAGAATACATTTGTATGTGTGTGAAATGTGGGCCTTCTCTAGTTCTGAGACAGGAGAGAAAGAAGGAGACAGCTTTAAAGTTTAAAATGTAACAAAAAAGTAAATTAAATTAATTTTTTTAAAAAGAAAGTCATTAGACTTCCCTTGTAATACACAGCAGAAAGAAAACATGGTCAATGCATTCCTCATTCCCCATTTTTCCAATCTGGAGAAAATTCTCTCACTATTTTTGCTTCCTCTTCTTTCTCCATCTCTCACAAGGTGGATGTGAGGGCCCCACCTAAGATTTATTTCTCCCAGACTGAACTAGGCCCTTATGCATGCCCGCTCTTTTCAAAGGGGAAAACAGAGCTTTCTGTGAAAAGGAAAGAGTTGTGTTTCAGGCCAGACAGTTTATCTGATTAAGGAAAGAGAAGAAGGTTCATACTCAAAGCCTGTTTCTCCAGCACTGTCCAGCCGGCTTTTAAACAAGATTTGTGCTGCTCCAAATTTCATTTACAGTTGTTGAGAGGAGTATTTCAAATCCCCCAGCGATATCACCGATTCTCAATTGCCGTTGTTTGCTGGAAACAAAACAAGAAAGTCCAATAGCCCTGCTGCTGGCTGGACTGGACAGGCAGGATAGAAGGGGTAACCTAGGAACACAAGGATACAAGGAAACCAGTTCTGCTCAATAAAAGAAGAGACGGAGAAGAATAAATGCACCCCCGCCCCTCCCAGGGAGGTCATTGTTAAAAACGCATTAAGATCTGAACTCATACAAGCCGACTAATGATGTCACAGGAATGATTAGACAGAGGAAGCAATCTGCTAGAGATCAAATCACCCCAGAAGGCGATAGTGGGAAAAATCCTTTGGTCGCTTCATTTCTGGGGACAGAGTTCACATCCACCATGAAGAACGAATGCCCATTGGAGATGAATTCTAAGACAGAGCTTCAATTTCCCCCCAATAAGAGAGGTCAGAAATCGAATGCTGTTATGTGACAAAAGGGAATCCCAGGATCTTTTGCCTTCAAACATAAGATATTTAAGAAGTTAGAGTTCCAAGACCAGAAAGAAAAAGGCTCCTGTATCCTGACAATGCCAAAAGTTATTTTATCTCCCGCTCATCAGGAACATGCAAAGACTTTTTTCTAATGTATAAGGTTTCTCCAAACTTGCCTTTGTTCTATTGGGTTTGTTTGGGAGTAGGACTTTTTTTCTTTTAATGTAAGCAAAATGAGGTTGAATCAAAAGAGTAAATAAAGTTCACCGACTTAGCCACGGCACTAATCAGAGAAATCCCAAGTGTCAGGAAAACATGGGCAAGCTAGCAACTTCTCGGGATCAAGAACATCAATTTCTTTGTTTTTCCCCCTAATGATATAATTTTGACTTTTACAGACAGCTTTTAGTAAAAGTGTTCTCCCAAACAAAATAAACTTAGTTTTTCAAGTGTCCTCACACTTCAGAAAGGAATTATGACCAATTGGTCTAATTTTTCACATTGTCCATGTTCACTAAGAAAAAAAAAATGAAACAAAGAAAAATAAAAGCAAACATCTCTCAAACTTTTCTGAAATTCTACCTAATTATCCTATATTCCACCACTTTTCCAGTCCAGGTAAAAACAAACATCAACCCAGAATCTCAATAGATCTCAGGCTGCCTCTCTGACATGTGTGGGCCTAGCACATAGTCTCAACTACATATATAAGGAACTACAGAAATGATTACAGAACTGGAGTCCCCAAACAGACAGTTTCAATGGAGATCAAATGCTATTTTCATCCAAACTTCACTTGGCACCCTCGTGTTAGTTTGACCTTTTTCCAATATTGCCATTCCTGACTTGCAGCTTGAGAAGGCTGATAAGGACATGGCCCTTCAGTGTTTTGCCCCAACTATAAAAACAAAAATTATTTCATCATTTGAAAAATTAGCCACTAATTTAACTGCTTTATGAGCCTGGATTTTTATTATCATTTGTGCTTAAAGTATGACATATCTGCAACACATTCCTAAAATGTGAGTCATTACTTAACCCTAGTATATCCATTCTGACTGAAGATTAGCCTATAAGCCCAGCTAACAAGGAGAATGTACAGTCAGCCTTCTGGACTACAGTAATTAAATTGGCTGACTGAAACCATATCAGAAGAGCAAGGACAGCCATTTAGGCACTGTCTTCCAATGCTCTAGAATGTTTTAATGTTTATTTGTGTTGCCTGAGATAGAGCTTGAGACTGATACAAACAGGAAAATGGGCAGGAAAACTGAGATAAAGGCAACTAAAAGAGATGATGTAACCCACACAGTTAGTGTGAGTCCCAATCGCTTGATTAGCAGTCATGATGCTTCCTACCAAAGTGAAAATGAAGTTTCTCTCTGTGACCTGGCCCATCAAACTTCAGAGTAATAGAATGATAATAATAATGATGATGATGATGATATTTATATAATGCTTTATTTGACACAAATAAAGAGCATTGGATCATTTGGCACAAGAGCATTGGACCATTTGGAGTCAGATCTCAAAATTGCTGTTTATAATAGGATATCAATCCAGGCTTTATATTCCAGGACCACTACTCATACTTTCTTTCATTACAGCATGCTTCTCTTTCACAGGACCATGCTGTATTCCATCACCATCTTTTTCCCATTTGAGACTAAATTTCTTTGGAGCAATTGTACGTGCTCTCTGAAATACTTTTCCATGCATCTGAAGGTATCTATAAAAAAAACTTATGCATTTTAAGTATATGCATGTGTCTTCTGAAGCCCAAGTATTAAGGACATCAAGTTCTTTATTATACTTTGATACATTAATTATTAGTATAGAAGTTGTTCAGGAAAGAACACTGCAGATTGCAATCTCTCTACATCTTCTCATCCCATGCAATTATTTTCCATATTTTGCTGTAAATTTTCCATAAAGAATCTACCCAGCATACTCTTGAAGATGAATCCTAATATGGAACATAGATGATGGACACCAGGCCATTTATCCTTATTATTAGATATACATTAAACACTCCAATCAAGTGCTATTTGAATGCTTCCTGATAACAGATATTTTTCAATATATGTTAAACATGTTAAAATATATGTTAAATCCAATATGTAAAACATAATTACACAATTATCTTGCTGCAAAAGAAAAATCAGATTAAAAAAAAAGTAAATGAGTAAGAAAACAACGCAAGTGAACAACAACAGAAAGAGTAAAAATGCTATATTGTGTTCCACACTCTGTTCCCACAGTCTCTCTGGGATGGCTCTCTTCATTACTAAGCAACTGGAATTAGTTTGAATCATCTCATTGTTGGAGAGAGCCATATCCATCAGAATTGATTATTATATAATCTTGTTGTTGCCTTGTACAATGTTCTTTTGGTTCTGCTCACTTCACTTAGCATCAGTTCATGTAGGTCTCTCCAGGCCTCTCTGAAATCATCCTGCTGGTCATTTATTACAAATCAGCAATATTCCATAACATTCATAAACCATAACTTATGTAGCCATTCTCCAACTGATGGGCAGCCATTCAATTTCTAGTTTTTTGCCACTATGAAAAGGGCTACCATAAACATTTTTGCATACGTGGTTGGTTACCCTATGTTATCAATAGAGCACAAATTCTACCAAGAAAGACTTCAAGTAGATAGATGCCCGATGATAAATTCTGTGTTTGCATGTCAGGACTAGTCTAATTGAAGGATATAGCTAAGGTACCGTGTCTACATCTAAGATATAACAACTGACTATCTCCTAAGAGATAAGGGTCAAAAAGGGGCAAGGAGGGACCACGTTATAAATTTTTAAGGAGATTCAGGACACTGCTACAGAGTTGAGTTAAATGGCACTATCACAAACAGGTATAAGCAATGGTTGACCACTAGAAGCTGAAATCCCAAGAAAAAAGAGGTGAGCCACATATAAACAAATGCTACTTTTTGCATGCATTGTGTATTTAGTCACATGAAAAGAAAAAGGTACTTTCCTAATCTGCCACAAGATCATAATTTTCTAGGCAAGTAGGTGATGCAGTAGATAGAGGTCAAAACTTGGAATCAGGAATAATTGAGCTCAGACACTTACCAGCTATGTGACCCTGGGCAAGTCTTAACTGCTCCATGCTTCAGTTTCCTCATCAATAAAATAGGGATAATAATAGGGTTTTCTGAAGATCCAATGAATTAACATATCTAAAGAGCTTTGCAAACCCTAAAGTGTTGTATAAATACCATCTGTTATTTTTCTCTCTAACCATATTAACACCAGGAGCAATACAGATGATCTTTTTATTTAATCTTATTGATATGTTACATTTATATCAGTGTCCTTTCCTTTTATCCACTCAAAGAGCTCTGAAAACAAACATTAAAGGAAGGGAAAGAAGTTCAACAAAGCTTTTTAGCATATCAGCTGAGTCTGACGGTTTATGCAGTGTTCCACACTTAGAGTCCTCCACCTCTGCCAAGAAGGGAAGAACATAGCATCTCAGAGATTGCCTTTGGGGAATTTTGGCCATGATGAGTGCTCAGATTTGCTTTTTGGCCATGGTTTCCATTTACATGGTTATAGTCATTGTGTATATATATATTTTTGTTCTCCTTCCTTCACTTTGCATCAGTTCATGTAACTTTTCTCATGTTTCTTTATATTCTTGATTTTCCTGAACAGCTGGTCTGATTATGTCATCCTCACCCTACTCAATAAGCTCCAGTGACTCCTTATTACCGTTAGGTAATTCTCACTTCATATGCTGGCCCATCCTACCTTTCTGTTTTTCTTACAACTTACTCCCCTCCACATATTCCACTATCTAATCCTTGCTATTCTTCACACACAACACTCTATCTCTTGACCCCAGTCATTTTCACTATTTCCTTTCTTTAGGTTCCAACTGAAATCCTATACTCTGAATGAAATCTTTTCAAGTCCTCCTTAAGTTTTGTATCTTTCCTCCAAGACAATTTCTTAATTTCAGGTTTCTGTCTCAGCTGAGTTCTCTACAGAATTTTTAAGTGGGGCTATTTGCTCTTACGAAGAGCTACGCTCAGACTTTGGACTAGAGAAAAACCAGCGTTAGAGAATGGCTCAAGCTTCAGTCCAAATTGCCTCACATCCCTACTTCTTCTCCTGAGACATAAGAGAGACATATGTATATGCTTCCTGTATTATACTATGAGCTCCTTGAGATCAATGACTTTTTCTTTTTTGTATCCCCAGTGCTTGGCACAATACCTATCACATGATATGCACTTAATAAATGCTTGTTAATTTGACTACTCTTCTTTTTCATTATTTCTTCTACTTCTTATAGTTTCAATACATTCATTAATCACAGTTTTTTTTAGCCATTCCCACGCAGTGAAACTTTATTTCCCTATTCTTTACTCCTACAGAAAATGCTGCTCTGAGAGGTTGGTATATATAACATGTTTCCATTTTTTCTGTCCCTTGGGAAGGTAGCTATCAGCAGGATCTCTGGATCAAAGACTATGAACATTTAAGTCATTTTCTTAGCAGCACTTCCAATTGTTTTCCAAAATAAATAGACCCCCATCCATCTATAAACTATTGTACATTCAGGTTTCCCTTTCGACAGTCCCTCCAAAATGGAATATTCCCACTTTTCATCATCTTTACTTAGTTGCTGAATATGAGCTGAAACCTCATGGTTGCTTTATGTGGACTAAAGTGTTTGATTCAGCTTAAGTCAATAGTGATACATGTACGAGATAGCTAAAACTTTAAAAGGTATTAATATTTCCTACCCCAATAGTTTCTAAAAGGATTCCAAGGGTTTAAGCCACTTTGATATTAGTGGTCATTCTGATTTTGATCCTTGACAAACATATATCCTCTATCTTCAACATAAAGAAGATCCAACTCACTTCCAGTTGATCAATGATGGACAGAAACAATTACACCCAGAGAAAGAACACTGGGAAGTGAATGTAAATTGTTAGCACTACTGTCTATCTACCCAGGTTCTTATATCTTCGGAAGCTAATAATTAATGTGCAACAAGAAAAAGGTATTTACACACATATATTGTATCTAGGTTATATTGTAACACATGTAAAATGTATGGGATTACCTGTCATCTAGGGGAGGGAGTGGAGGGAGGGAGGGGATAATTTGGAAAAATGAATACAAGGGATAATATTATAAAAAAATAAATTAAAAAAAACATATATCCTCAAGGGAGATTGTTGAAAGATTTAGCCATTTTAGCGTAATGACAATAGTCAATGAATTCTGGTAGTTTCCACTATGTAAATATAATTTCTGATAATCTGATAAACAGTCCATGATATCTTAACCTGTATTGGTTCACTTTAATCCTTTTGTTTAAAACATGGCAGTCCATATAAATCCAGATCGGTCCAATCTTTGGGGGGGGGGGGAAGGAGGGGGGGAAGAAGCAAATTATAGGGAATAAATATGGGCCACTAATTTCTGTGATGATACCATCACTTATTTAAGTGTGTTGCCCATGTAGGTTATGTGTATGTTCATATAAATTGTCTAAATATAGCTCACAGATAGATATGACTAAATATGTCTGGTATCTTGCCCAGAGGATATGGGAGGCTGTCCGTTCTGCTCTTATTCTAGAAACTAGAATTATACCTAACTGACTCACTAAAGATTTCCAGTGTAGAAATAATTCTTAGGTTCATGCTGCCTTATTGTTATCCTTTTGTTGTTATGTTGAAGGAAGTGCCAAGATATAAAGGAAGCCTTGACAAATCCTTTTTTTTTTTTTTTTTTTTGGTTCAAAAGCCCCTTCCCTCAGTAAACCATTCCACCCTTCTTTTAGTTTGGTTAGTTTTTCTGTGGTCATTTTCATCTCTAATATTGTTTTCTAAATCTCATGTAGATAAATGATCTGAGATTTTACCCTGGAAACCAGTTTTTTAGTTAGTCAGCCTCTAAATAGGCAATGAGCTATTCAAACTTCCTACCCTTTGCAGAATGGGGAATATCCTCTTTGAACCAAAATTCTCCACTTTAATTTTTTCTTATCTTGGCTTTTAGCCTCTGCAGGCCTTCAGTTTTTGTTAACAACTCTCTAGGGTACATCTTTCTAGTTGAGAACATTGGATTAAAGGGGCACAAATCAAAATGAAATTTCTTCTTCACCAGAGCCTAGTAAACCCCAGATGGAAGTCAAAGACTTTGTAAAACTACAGGAGTGAACAAAGATAACTCGGTCCTGTTTTCACCCGTACAACTTACCCTGGCCCTTTTTGGCAGGTGAGCACAGGCAGAAGAAAGCAGCTTGCTGACTGAGTGGAAAGCAATATACAGGAGCTTGTATCCCATAGCCTCAGTCCCAGGAGTTGAAAGCTTTTCATAAACTAACCTTATCCAAATCCTTTGAGATTCACTCAGCCCTGGCTAGAAGGTACTTCCTTGCATAGTTTCACTGACTGAGGAGAGATGAGAAGGCAGATTGGATTCTTCATCCTTTTGACCTTTTTCCAGAGTATGTGACTTTTAAAATCTCATTTATTTATTTCAGTGCCCTAATCACTCTCAGACAAGAAGATGAGCTTCTAAGAAGGAATTATCTTCCAGGAGTTCTTTGTTTCCCCAACACCACAGTCCTCAGGTTTCTGTCTCAGCTGAGTTCTCTACAGAATTTTTAAGTGGGGTTATTTGCTCCTACCAAGGGCTACACTCAGACTTTGGACTAGAGAAAAACCAGCATTAGAGAATAACTCAAGCTTCAGACCAAATTGCTGCACATCCCTACTTGTCCCTATGTCCTGAGACATAAGGGAGACATACAGTGACAAAATAGTCATTGAGAAAGCAGCCAAAACAATACTGGGAGAGGGTGCCCTGTGCCCCAAGGGCTCCTGGTAATATAGGTTATTTGAAATGTATATTTCAATATATACATTTGAATATTTGAAATATAGGTTATTTGAAAGCAGGCACAATCTCATTTTCATCTTTGTACTCCTAGCAATTAACACAGTTCTTAGCACATGGTATGAACTTCATCACTATTTATTGATTTAATCTGAGACTTAATTCTGGAGTTTTCCTTGTTTTCTCCCCTTCATACATCATTCTTTTTTGGTGATCTTTGCCAGACCTGTCAGAGCTGTTGGGGTATTTATGTAGACAGAAACTAATTTGCTGACTTGCTCCCTAAGGAGAACAGGATCCATACTCATTGACTCCATCATCGCCCATTCATTTTTCAGTCTATAATATTCTGAAGCTCAAACCCCATCTATTCAACTTAAACCTTTATCTGTCATATCAAATCCATTGGCCTTCTCTTAGGTCTCATTGTATTTGGCTCCTCTACAGCTTTTGACCAATGTTGACCAACCCCTTCCTCCCATATTCCCTCCCCTCCTTTGTTTTCTTAATTCTTCTCCTACTTGTCTAATGCTCCTTTTCATTCTTCTTCACTGTGTCATCATCTTGCTCCTGCTCACTAAGCAAAGCTCTATTCTAGGCTTTTCTTCTTCTCACCTTGCCCCAGTCTCTAAAGGATCTCATTAAAAGCTATGGTTTTCATGGACCCACATTTAACACCACATACTAAGATAAGATCAAAATGGGTCCATGATTTAGGCATAAAGAACGAGATCATAAATAAATTAGAGGAACATAGGATAGTTTACCTTTCAGACTTATAGAAGAGGAAAGAATTTTGTGACCAAAGGAGAACTAGAGATCATTATTGATCATAAAATAGAAAATTTTAATTACATCAAATTAAAAAGCTTTTGTACAAACAAAACTAATGCAAACAAGATTAGAAGGGAAGTAACAAATTGGGAAAACATTTTTACAGTTAAAGGTTCTGATAAAGGTCTCATTTCCAAAATATATAGAGAACTGACTCTCAAGAAATCAAGCCATTCTCCAATTGATAAATGGTCAAAGGATATGAACAGACAATTTTCAGATGATGAAATTGAAATTATCTCCACTCATATGAAAGAGTGTTCCAAATCACTATTGATCAGAGAAATGCAAATTAAGACAACTCTGAGATATCATTACACACCTGTCAGATTGGCTAAGATGACAGGAACAAATAATGCTGAATGTTGGAGGGGATGTGGGGAAACTGGGGCACTGATACATTGTTGGTAGAATTGTGAATTGCTCAAACCATTCTGGTGAGCAATCTGGAAATATGCCCAAAAAGTCATCAAACTGTGCTTACCCTTTGATCCAGCAGTGCTACTACTGGGCTTATATCCCAAAGAAATACTAAAGAAGGGAAAGGGACCTGTATGTGCCAAAATGTTTGTGGCAGCTCTTTTTGTAGTGTCCAGAAACTGGAAACTGAGTGGATGCCCATCAATTGGAGAATGGCTGAATAAGTTATGGTGTATGAATGTTATGGAATATTATTGTTCTGTAAGAAACAACCAGCAGGATGATTTCAGAAAGGCCTGGAGAGAGTAACATGAACTGATGCTGAGTGAAATGAGCAGAACCAGGAGATTCTCACTTCAACAACAATACTGAGGACATTCCCAAAGTATGACCCTTTCCTAACCTGAAAGTCTGATTACCCACAACTTACATACCATCTCCCCCAACACATACATGTACCCAACATTCTAACCAAAGATAGGCTTTCCTTTCCTCTCATCCCAAATTTTCTTATCTCTGTAAAATTGCTATTGCTTAATTCTCCACCTCTGGAAATTCTTTAGTCCAGGCCCTACTAGGCTTCAACCCTCTCCAGAGAGCTTACTCTAGTCTCCTTCCTCTTCCTTCTTCCTCTTGCTTCTTCTATTGTTTTCAATGTCTTCACTTCTGCCCGCCTCAGTATTGGTCTTGTATGATGCTCCACTGTGTTTGTTCTATATATCTCCCACAGATTATCAGAGAACAGAGACCATTTCTTATCTCTGAATCCCTCTCAGACTCTCTCTCTCTCTCTCTCTCTCTCTCTCTCTCTCTCTCTCTCTCTCTCTCTCTCTCTCTCTCTCTCTCTCTCTCTCTTTTCCTCTCTCTCTCTCTCTCTCTCTCTCTCTTTTCCTCTTTCTCTATCTCTGCCTCTCTTGTCTCTTTTCTCCCTCTTCCTCCCCCCTCTAAACGTTTGGTAAATTGAGTTCTCAGGATTTTTCAACTCCCTCAGCACAGGCAGGTACTGACTGCTTGGACTCACTTCTAAAGCCTTAGAGCTAAAGGTCCAAATCTGAACAATGTGAAGCTTGAGCATAGTCTAAACAAATGTCTTGTCTTCAGAGGTAAGGGACTAGTTAATGCTCATCTAGGACCCAAGAAACCTATAATGTGTCCATTTCAGCCTTACCCAAGATTCTTATGTCTCCAAATGAACAAAACTTCAGTCACAGAATTAGGGCCTCCCTGTTGCCATATGAAAGTGCCCTAGCTAGATGAGACTCCTTTTTAGAAGAAAATTGTACATAAATTTTGTTTTTTATTAAGTTGAAAAAGAGAAAATTATTTTAAGACAAAACCCATTTATTGTATGTCTAATCCTATAAATAATGCTCCCCTTTGATGCCCCAGGGGTCTGTGCCCTTCCCAGCACACACATCTTTGACTGTTTTAACTTGTCTATCATTTTAATGTTCTTGCAATTAGCAAGGGTGAGGGGCCTGTTTCCTCAGAGAGGGCTTCCCGTGTGAAAATCCTCTCTGCACTCTGTCAGAAACCAGCTCCAGAATCCGGTCAGGACCCTGGGCATCTTTTTATTGATGGGTGTGGTGGAGGGAGAGAACATTTAGTGTGAGGTTCAGGTCAAGGACTGGGGCTAAAAAAGGAGAGAAGGAATCCAGTAACCCATGGGGGGGGGGGTTAAAGTCAGGATGGGATGACATCAAGCCAAGTGCTCACAAAATCTAGAGATTTTCTCAGCCCTTCTTTAAAATGCCCAGGCCCACATGCCCAGGGATTGGGGACATTGATGTCTTCAGTGGTCCTGGTGGCTGGGACATGGGATTCATTCAACTTATTTTTGAATTAATTGGCAGAGGGAACTGCCAGTGAGAAAACTTCCTCTTCCAACAACCAGAACTGTTGCTGTCCAATGCAACTAAGATGGGCCCCTTTTCTGCAATTTGCAGTCTTACAAAGTTTCCTGGGAACCTAAAAAGTAGTCACGTGCCCAGGATCACAAAGCCAGTTTGTGTTAGAAGTGACACTGACCCAATAGTGGCTCTATTCACTACCCCACACTGTCTCATGTTCATGCTACAGCCATGCACCAAACCATGAGCTGACAATCCAGGACTAGCCCAGCTCAGTACAGAGATATCCTTTGTCTAGCAGTGAGTGAAGGGGTTGAGATGTGCCCTGGTAGATGGAGAAACCTCCTGAAGAAAATCACAGATACGTGGAGAATTTCAAGATTGCCACTGGACAACCTTGCTACTGAACTCCAGTGAGCAGTAAACAGAAAAATGGGAGAACTCTAGAATAGTCAGATTGTTTTTTATGCTGAGCATGCTCAAGTAAAAGATACCCAGAAATATAAAATTGGCCAACGAGGGTCCTAGATGCTTCCAAGCACTCACTCTAAGAATAGAGAATAAGAAAGCTTAGTGTGAGCTTCTACCCAGGGAAAGTAGCTTAGAGGAGCTTGTAGCCTGGCATAGGACCCAAAGTTCCCTGCCCATCAATCCAATCTCTCTCCCACTCCCTCCTACTTTCACACAAACTGTCCCCACTAACATGACCAAATTCCTCACCTTTTCCTCTTATCATTTTTAAGTGGATTCCAGGCTCTGCCCAACTGGCTTATCCAGCTATTAACATTTCTCTACGCCACTCCCAAATTAATTTAGAATTACCACGTAGTTATTTTATATTGATGTTGGTTAAAGTTTTGTCTTGCCTCCCCCTCACCCCAAAGACATAATCTCCCTAAAAACTCTCATGTGTAACTTTTAATAAATCCTCCATATTCTTGGGCTTCCGCTTCCTCTTCTATAAAATGAGGGGGATAATATAAATGGCATCTACGGCTCCTTTCCACTGCAGATTAGATTTCCTATGGCTTGACTTATGGACCAGGGAACAGAAGATCCAAAGACGATCATTTGAATAAAAAGAAAATGCTCTTGGCATGGACAGAATAGGTGGAGAGAGCACCTTTGGGAACCCAATACAGGCTTTTTTATTTGGGGGGTGGGATGGCACAGAAGGGAGCCTTAATCAATCAAGGGTTGCATTAGCTCATCTCTTTGGCTCAAGAGTCCAGAATTCTATTGTCCCCTAGACATGAACTCTAAGTCTTCTCTGCAAGACCATTTTTCTTCTTATATATTTCAAATATGTATATATTTTTTCTTCTTATATATTTCAAGAGGGCAGGAGGAGGGGAGACTTGAAACCACCCACTGTGTCAAACTACAATGTGCTAATAATAATAATAATATAATGTTTATGTGCGATGGAGAGAACAGGGATGGTGGGAAGAGGTGGGAACCATTTATCTCAGGAGGTTTCAAGGACTCCACTAGAGTCTAGTATCTGTCAGCGCTAGATCCCTTCTAGAAAAGATGCAGCACAGGAATTCAAAGGGTAGGGATGGGAGTGGAGGTGGGGCACATTCAACAGACACATTCGGAGGGGGGGTTCCTTTATTTTTTTATTCTCCTGTTGAACTCAGGAATTTTATATCCACTTGCTGAAACTTGTTCAGAACTACTTGGAGGTAATATAGATGAAAGTATTTTCTACATTTTTTTGTCATTTTGGAGGCGATGTCCCCCATCACCTTCCAGACAGGGGGATGAGCCTAATGACTTGAAGCCCAAGTGGCCAGGAATCACATTTCACTTGGCTTGTCAGAGAGAAAGAGAAAGCTTAGTGTGAGGGCTGGACTCTCAGGTTGCAATGGAAACATGAACTTGGGAATATTTGAGATTTACTAACAGATACAACCTAGAGTCTTTGACTATTCCTTGGCCACCAAGATGGGTAAGATCTGCTGGTAAATGACATATCTTGGATGGGGGGGTGGAGTGAAGAGAGAGACAGATGGAGAAAGGTAGACAGACAGGCAGGAACAGAGACAGAGAGAGTCAGAGAAACAGAAAGGGGAAACAGAAAAGAAAAGAGAGAGAGAGCGAGAGAGAGAGAGAGAGAGAGACAGACAGACAGACAGACAGACAGACAGAAAGGAGAAAAAGAAAAAGGAGAGACAAAGAAAAACAGAGAGAGAGAGACAGGAAAAAACAAGAGAAACAGTAAGAAAGAAACAAAGAGACAGACAAATAGACAGGCAGGAACAGAGAGAGAGTCAGAGACAGAAAGGGGAAACAGAAAAAAAGGAGAGACAAAAACAAAGAGCAAAAAAAGAGAAACAGTAAGAAAGAGACAGAGACAGAGACAGATAGACAAGCAGGCATAGAGACAGAGAGTCAGAGAGACAGAAAGGAGAAACAGAGGAAAGGAAAGACACAGAGAGAGACATAGAGACAAAAAACCAAGAGAAACAATGAGACAAAGAGTCAGAGACAGACAGACAGGCAGGCAGACACAGAGACAGAGAGAGTCAGAGAGACAGAAAGGAGAAACAGAGGAAAAGAGAGACACACAGAGAGACAAAGAGACAAAAAAAAAAAAAAAAAAAACAAGAGAAACACTAAGAGACAATGAGACAAAGACAGACAGACAGGCAGGCGGGTAGGCAGGCAAATCCCATCCTATTATTCCTACTTTAGTCATTAGAATCTCTCTGTGTACTTGGAGAGTGTGTGCACTGCCTCCTCTGGACAGCATCATATACATCATCCTTATCTTTTCACCATGCCAGGCAACACTTGTCCTTTGTGGTGGTA
Organism: Sminthopsis crassicaudata; assembly: GCF_048593235.1. Classification (NCBI taxonomy): domain Eukaryota; kingdom Metazoa; phylum Chordata; class Mammalia; order Dasyuromorphia; family Dasyuridae; genus Sminthopsis; species Sminthopsis crassicaudata. The sequence continues at coordinate 572,965,535 of NC_133619.1, forward strand.
TAAACTGTCGATACAGAAGCTGCCTAATGCAGGAAATGAGGATTCCTGGGAAATAAGTGGAGAGAGAAGAGCAGAGGCCATGGCTGCAGCAGAGGCCAAACCATCATGACCCAGCCACTATTTGGGAGAGGGGAGAGTTGAGGATAATTTCAAGACCATCATCACCCCAGGGATCTTGACAGAGGAGCTTCCCAGTGTCTTTCCTTGCTCTTGGATGGCAGACTCCTTCTTTAGACATCTGAGCTCGTCCATCTGATTTCATCTTCCTTGGGGTTTTGCCATTTTCTTGCATAGCCAGGAGACATTGAGTCTGAGGTCCCACAATAGTCCACTGGGAAGTGCCCACTGCAGCCACAGATACAGATCAGTTCCTTTTTTATGGCTGTTGTTCTCTCTCCATTTAGGATGAAGAGAGGCTGATGGGCAAAGCTGCTGTAGATGATATTTTAAATTCACCTAAATTTATTTATTATTATTAAATGACATCTAACCAGTCTAAATGCTATGAATGACAGCAATGGCAATGAGGGTGGTGATTTCTGGAATTTCTGGCTTATCTGAATCTGTCACCAAGTTGTCTGTTAGTTTGTTTTCCTCTTGACTCTTTTGCTCTAGCTGGGGAGGTAATGTTCAGAGTCCTCTCTCAAAACATTGTCTCTGTAGTATCCAACTAGCAACCTAAGAGGTCCTCCCCTAAACTGCAGAAAATGAACAAAACTACAACACAGATAATGTAAATTGTTGTTTTCTCAATAAAAAGGTGGTCCTTAGGAATTTATTTCTTTTTTTCTGAGGCAATTGGGGTTAAGTGACTTTCCCAGGGTCACACAGCTAGGAAGTCAGAGACCAGATTTGAACTAAGGTCCTCCTGACTTCAGGGCTGGTGCTCTATCCACTGCCCCAGGAATCTATTTCTAATTGAATTTGATACAACATTGTTCATGGCTGCTTGGCCAGTCTATGCCTGGCAAAGGGAACCACAAGCAGGTGGTCTCTGAGGCAATTCCTAGGCTTGGTTGACCATTCATTGTGATTACTACTTTGCACTGGCTACATTTCTCTGAACAGTGATGGAAAAGCATAGGATTCTAGACCTCATGGATCATGATGGTTCAAACCACTTTATTTTTCAGATGGACTAACCATGGCCTAGACAGATTAGGTGACTTGATCGGGATCATAGAATTAATTAAAGTAGAATTCAAATCCAGGCCTCCTGACGCTACACTCAGTCCCAAACCTTAGATAGAGGAAGGAAATTGATTGTTCCATACACATACAACCAAACTAAAATAATTATTTTTGGTTCCTGGCCATTAACTTCCTCTAGACTCCAGTTTAATGTATAGAATCAATACTTTAAGCCACTTCTCTGGTATTCAAAACTGCTGAAGCCAGGTTACAGCACCATTGGTGCTATCTTTGTCCATATACGTAGCATGTGATTAAGATCAAGGACAGGGAATGGACTTAGAGGCCATCTGGTCTGACCCTTCATTGTAACAGAAGAGGAATCCAAGGCCCTAAAATGGAGAGTACCTGCACAAGATCACACAATTAGAAAGGAGCAACATATAATCACAGATCTTGATTTTGAAAGGCACTTTAGAGATCAACTAGAATAATTTGTCATCTTATTGATGGGGAAATTGAACAACAAATCAGTTAATGACTTGTCCAAGTTAATGACTGGTTCAAGGCCAAACAGAATTCAAATTTTTTTTGTCTTAATTTTTACTAATTCCCTTTTTTTTGAGTCAACAGGTTGGGTTGGAGCTCCTGTCATCATAATCAGTGACTGTAACATCCCAGCCCCAGTGTGCTACTGGGGAATCAAAAATGGCACCAAAGAAAATAAAGGTAATATCATTATATTAAGTATTTATTAAACAGCTCCTTAATGGAGAGAACATTATTTTGAGGGCACTGAGGGATTGAATTTCAACTATATAAAAGAAGAGAGAATACCATAGGGTTAAGGGAAAGGGTCATAAATTACCACTGAAAAAGATAAACAAGAAGTTATCAATACATATCAACCTGATGCCCATTATCCAATCTCTACAAAATCTACAAAATCCAATCTGCACATAGATTGAGAGTGTCTCATATTGGTTTGGATACATTATTCTATTCGCATACTTCTTCTTTATACTAAATTAACTGAAAGCATGATGGTTTTGAAAAGTTTGTTGCCTTATGCTGTGATTCAAGGTAATTCCTACAGAGTTGGGTTGGAAAATCCATCTACATCTAGAGGGAGAATTATGGAATCTGAATGTGGATCAAACCTTTTTGTTGTTATTTGCTGATGTTTGTTTATTTGTTATTTCTTTTTGTCTCTTTTTTCCTTTTGATCTGATTTTCCTTGTACAACACAACAAATCTGGAAGTATGTTCAAAAGAATTGCACATGTGTCAGATTGCTTGCTGGCTTGGGGAGGGAAAAGGCAAGGGATGGAGAGAGAAAAATGGAACACAAAGTTTTTTTAAAATGAATATTACTATATTTTAACATATTTAACATGTATTGGTCTACCTGCCATCTGGGGAGGGGGTGGGGGAGAAGGAGGGAAAAAATTGGAACAGAAGGTTTTGCAAGGGTCAATGCTGAAAATGCATATATCTTATAAATAAAAAGCTGTAATAAAAAATGAATGTTACATGTATTTGGAAAAAATAAGACTATTGAAAAAAAGAAAAAAGAAAAGAAAAAAAAATGTCACCTTTGTAGTAAGTGCTTAGGAAGTGCTTGCAATGGAATCAAATATAAGATCCCAAACTTTATGCTTGCTGTTTGGTGACTATGGAAGAGCATTCAATTTAGTAGAGCAAAATTCTATCTCAAAGATTCTCAGGCTAATATTAAAAGCATTCAAAATTTCTTCAAATAGAAGATAACTGTTCAATGATCCTATAAATATTAATGTCAAGCAAATCATAAATTGGGGAGCTGTATGCTCACCATCATCATGGATGATATCTTTGTCCTGGGCAGAATCCAGATGGAAGGAAGATTCTGTGTGAATAGTGAGACCCTCCAAATGCCCAATTGTGTGCCCAACATTGTGTAGATTGTACCAAGCCCCAGAAGATTTCAGAGTCTCCTCATAGTTATGCTATGTCAAATCTCTGCAAATGGTTTATTGGTACTGACCATATATCAAGTGATCCATGAGAAGATGAAGCCCATGTGGAAGATTTGTAAGAAAATGTGAACAAGAGCCTCCCCTGGCAAAAGGCATGGCTGGACGACAAGCTGCATTACTTAGGGACTGTCCAAATCTAGGACATTACGGAACCATCATAGAATCAGTCAAAAGGAGTTAAGTTAGGGAGGTGATAAAACCATTCTTTGTCCTGATCAAACCAAGCCCAAACTAGTTCTGGGGAGAGAGGGGACATATCTTAGAAAGGACAGCAATGATCTGAAGAACATGCCAAGGAGAGCAGCCAGTGTAGGGAAGAGAAGGTGGAAGATCTTTTCATATGAAAATAATGATGACATTTAACTTGGAGAATGAAGAAAACAATGTTCACTGCAGAAACTTTTTCTGTTCACCTTTCCCAAGATATCACTGATATTTCCTTTCACTTAGAAGGACCACAGCACAACTTAAGAACCTAATTGCTAAAGGCAAGGATCTGGGTTCTTGGGTCCAGTGACCTTAGATTAAATCCAGACTCCAACATTGTATGACATTAAGGGAGCCATTTCTTCTTTGGGCATCAGTTTCCTCCCGTAAGAAGAATAGATTAGACTAGGTGGTCACTAATGCTTGGATTCTAGGAGGTCTGCCTCCTACATAAGGAGGGTTATAAGCCAAATCTTTCATGCTGCTTGCTTACGGGCTTTTTCACCCCAGAAAGCAAGTATCCAGAGAACTCCATGGATGCTCATCCCTTCAAATCCCTTCTCCCCACACTAACTCAAGCTGCCATCATCAGCAACTTAAAGTGCAGGTTTTCTCCATGCTGTTCTACCCCCAAAGCTTTGCTCTGGGAGAAAGTCCCAGGAGAGAAGTACATTTCACTAGCCACGGAGCCTGGACTCCATCTCAGACGCCAAACGGTGTCAGCATGGCTCACAGGTGAGCATTACCAGGAGTGCACAGGTGGGGCCCTAAGCCGGGGGGATTAGAGGATTTTCAGATCTTACGGGTATTAAGCCAACTCTGCAGAGTTTTAAAGTGGTCGTTGTGGCTGAGGATGTTGAAAAGAAAGGCTGTTCACTCTGTTTTCAAGGACTTGGCAGCCAGTGAGGCTCAGACTAGGGATAATGGCATCCAAACTCACCTGACCCCTGGAGCTCAACACTGTCACAGCGACAGACATAGGCTCAGATTGATGTCAAGGGAGTTAATCCATGAGTTTCTGAGCCCTCCATCTAGAGGATATTGATAACAGTGATCAAAGAGATTTCTGCCTTTTCTATTTATTACAAAGCTGTCACCTGAATTTAATGCCTCCGGAGATTTCTTTTTACTGAAACAAATTCTTAGAATAAAACAGTATAAATGAAATATTTTTGAGATATTAAGTTTAGAGGAAGAGATAGCATATAGAATCCTAGAAATACAGAAGACATTTCAGATACCATCTAGATCAACCTATATTAAAAATTAAGTTCTTATTCAGCCTCTGTTTGAAGACCTCTTAAGATATTCCATTCCATTTTGGGTTAGCTGTAATTCTTCAGAAGATTGTCTGCCCCTAGACATTACCCTGGTTAGCTTCTCCGGGTTCTAGATACTTTCTGGATTGGAATCCTCTCAAAACCATAAATAATGAGACCTTGCCACATTCAGCCATAAGATACATTTAGTTCATTACAAAGGCATTAAACAGCAATGTCTACATAGTAACAATAGACTATTTTTCCATAAACATAAAACTTACTCTCCTATAAATACAGTAAACTTTTATAAGATCACTTATGGAATATAAACACAGGAGAGACACGTAACCAGGGCATCTCTTTGATGGGGTAAAAATATAGGGAACATACAGGCTTGCATTTGCAGACAACTCAACTCACTGACCCTAAAAAGCCATCAACATCTTCCATTGCTACAGATCTCTGTAATGTTCCCTGCTGGACCTGCTCCCCTTAAGACATTACACAGCAGCAGGTTCTCTCTGGGCATCTCTGCTGCTCCCAAGGAGGTACCTGCTCAACAGCGTTTTCAATCACCTTCACCTCCACAGACGAATGCTGTGGTTATTAAGGCTCTTCCCTGTAGAGCAGGCTATAGCTCTTTCAGTCTCCTGTACCTCAGCTATAGCCCTCAACTGAAATGCTGTCCTCAAAGCTACCTGAAACTCAATTTCTCATTTAATCAATCAATTAGCATTTGCTAAACTCATAATTTGTGCAGGAAAGTGGCAAATTCTAGAGATATAAAGACAAAAGAGAAATCATATTTGCCCTCCAGAAGACCCCCTGCAGAGCTTAATGGGGGGGGGGGGGAAACATGTACATACCTATATGAAAAAGCAATACAAGGTAACTCATGATCAGAAGCCCATTTTAGGTTTTATTTCTTAACCATAGCTGAATAAATCTCCCATTGACTCTACTTGTATCAAACCATAAGGGAATGGCATGATCTTGTACTAAAGAAACTGTTTCCCATCAGATTGTCTGTTTTATATAAATAGCAACAGCTTGACTGTCTAGAGAAGTCTGGAAGGCTATAGACTTTTGTCCCACTTCCCACCCATCCCCACATACCCATGACATCCTGGTCTCTCCCAGATCTTCCCTACATTTGTATTAGACCTAAATCTGCTCCTGATTGTGCTCTCTGGTCTCAAGCAGAGAAAGCCTATTCTGATCTCCACTGATGGGTAGGTCTTTTCGAATGCTTAAAGATAGTCATCATGTGATAGGAAAAGATAATGATGGATGGAGATGTGGGAAAACTGAGTTACTGATACACTGTTGGTGGAGTTGTGAATGCATCCAATCATTCTGAGGAGCAATCTGGAACTATGCCCAAAGGGCAATAAAACTGTGTTCACCTTTTGATCCAGCAGTGTTACTACCGGGCTTATATCCCAAAGAAATACTAAAGAAGGGAAAGGGACCTGTATGTGCCAAAATGTTTGTGGCAGCTCTTTTTGTAGTGGCCAGAAACTGGAAACTGAGTGGTTGCCATCAATTGGAGAATGGATGAATAAGTTATGGTATATGAATACTATGGAATACTATTTAGAAATGATCAAAAGGATGAATTCAGAGAGGCCCAGAGAGACCTATATGAATTGATGCTAAGTGAAATGAGCAGAACTAGAAGATCATTGTACATGGCAAAAACAAGATTATACAAATATCAGAATTGATACTTTTCAACAATGAGATGATCCAGACCAGTTCCAATGGTCTCATGTTGGAGAGGGCCATTTACATCCAGAGAGAAGATTGTGGGAGCTGAGTGTGGATCACAACATAGCATTTTCACTCTTTTTGCGGTTATTTGCTTGCATTTTGTTTTTTCTCATTTTTTTCTTTTTGATTTGATTTTTCTTATGCAGCAAGATAATTGTACAAATATAAATGCCTATATTGGATTTAACATATATTTTGCCATGTTTAATATATATTGGATTACTTACCATCTAGGGGAGGGATAGAAGGAAGAGAGAGAAATTGGAACTCAAGGTTTTGCAAGGGTTCATGTTGAAAAATTATCCATCCATATGTTTTGAAAATTAAAAAGCTTTAATTTTTAAAAAAAGATGGTCATCATCCTCACTTTCCTTACCTTTTCTTCAAGTTAAAATCCCCAGTTCCTTCAACTCTCTTTAATCACAAGGTCCTTTGTCTTCCTATCTATCATCCAGTCTTCAATTTATATCAAGTCAACTCACAATTATTAAACTTTTGCTGTATGTGAGAAGCAGGGCAAAAGGCAGCAGACAGTTCATAAGATATTCTGTCTGAATGGGAATGAGATTAAAATTTTCTTAAGAATCCTTTTAAAGCTAAACTATTAAAAAGCAATTTATTAAAAATAAATGAACAAGGCACATTGTGTCATTGGAATGCTATCACAAATTAGAATGGATTGTTAGGCAATCAATGCAGCTTTCATAATTTTTATATACCATGGAGTTAGTTTTAAGAAAGTGAGGAGTAGTGGAAAGGGCTTAGGCTTTGAAATCAAGAGACCTGCGTTTGAAATAAGAGAACCTTCCACTTCATATAGACAAGTCTTTTCTCCCCTTTGGGCTTCATTTCTTTGGTAAATTTGGGGAGATGGACCAGCTCCTTTTACTTGTGTGAGTGTCGGTTTCTTGGTTGGTTCCAATGTATGGGTTCCAGAGTCTCACAGTACAGAGACTGTCCAAAATCTAAAGAAAGAACTACCTTTCCCCATGAGTTTGCTGCCTTGTCAGGTTTTCTGAGAGGATAATCAGACCAAGTGTTGGCAAAAGATGCCCAAGTGTTTTAATTTGCTCATCCCTCTATAACTTTCATACTCTTCCTCACAAACTGAAAGGTCTCTATAAGATGGGAAGTGTGGGGTTTTTTTTCATGTTTAAAAGAAATGGGCAATGGAAGAGAATATAGAAGAACATTACAAAATGTTCCTTCATCCACTTTATCCTGTCCCCCTCCAACAAATTCCAGTTAATGACATCTATCAGATTTCATTCCATGGAATCATAAAACTTTAGACATAGAAGAATCTTGGACATGACTCAGATCAATCCTGTCATTTTATGCATGAGTCAAGGTCATATAGGTCATAAGTAGAGAATCTGGAATTTGTACCAAGCCCTCTGATTCCAAATTCTGCACTTTTTCCCCTACATTGCTATCATTGCTATCCTTTCCTCCTCTCCCAATCCACAGTTAAAGTTCCTCTTGCATGGAGGGAAAGGGGGAAGAAAGGAGAGAAGAGGGAAATTGAGCCTATTAGAGAATAAGGAAATGAATACATGATTTTAGTTTGTTCTGTCCCTATGACTCTATGCTTTTTATTCATGAAAATAATGATAATAATAACTAATCTTTTATAAATACACGTTAACTGACATTTATATAGTACATCAAAGTTTACAAAGCACTTTACATCTATCATGAATAAAAAACAGGCTGTCTAATTGTATGCTTGCATTAGTCAGTCAGCAATTAATTAATTGCTTAAGCTAATTCATATCAATAGGTTTTGTTTGTTTGTAGGGTTGTTTTTTCCTGAACAAAATACTTTCCCCATAAAAATCTTGGGAGGTAGGGAGAGTAGCTCTTCAATGAGGAAACTGAGATTCAGCAGGGTGAGATGACATGCTCAGATTATACAGCTAAGTATTAGATGTGGATTGGGGTTCAGAGCTCTACCTCCAAAGGTTTTTCCAATCACATATGCTGCCTCTCTATCCAGCCAAGCATCACTGACTGACCACCCAACATCTGCATTGCACCAGACAGCTTGCTACAGTGAGGTGAAAGCTTTGTGGGGCTCTCAAAAAAAAAAAAAAAAAAACGTGATTCTTTTTTCTTTAGCCTTTAACAGGCCTGATGAACTAACTTCAAAGAGTGTTTGTGGTCTTAGTTGCAAAACAAGTCAGTGTGGGTGGGTGTCTGTGAGCATACCTGCCTCTTTCGTTCTTGTTTGAAATTGTACTTGTAAAGGTTATTACGCAGGAAATCCCCAAAGATGAGTAATGCTAGTACTGAACTCTTCCCCCACACCTCCACCACCCACCCCTGCATATCTCCAGAAGAGTGCTAGAGATGGCCAAAGGAAAAAGGAAAAAGAGCCCTCTTCTGCCCTCTTGGGAAGAGAAGTAAAAGGTATTCTCTAATCAAAGCTTACTAAGAAAATCATCTTATTGCTTAATGAACAAATAAGGCAGTTGTGATGATGCCATCCCAGAATATCTGGTGCATGGATTGTTTATTGGTGACATAATATAAATCATAGACACCAAGTAACCCCCATATTTTCCATTAGGAGAATGTTAACAGTTTTCCTATTTGTCTGTTTGTGGAGAAACCACAAAATGGTTTTTAAAAAACCTTCCCTAAATTCTATAATGCTTTTTTAAGGTGAATTTGTATTCTATTGATCACAAAATCATTAAAACATATTTGAATAATAATCTGTTTCTATGAGACATGCTCCTTATTTAGTCTTTATAATGTTCGTATTTGTTAATTAATGGGTAATCCTTCCCACAAGGACATAGATATGAATTCTTGGCAGGATAAAAAAAAATAATTCCCATGTAAGAATTCATGCATTTCTCCAGAATTTTGGAAAAGGAACTTGCTTCTCCCAAGAAGCCCCATGGATGATAATGTACAATAAACTCAAGTAAAAGCATGGATAAAAAGGAGGACTAGGATCTCCCTCTGTAACAAAAAAAAAAAAATCAGAAATGTGACTCTTTCCAACAATGAGATGATTCAGATCAGTTCCAATTATTTTGTGATGAAGAGAACAGTCTACACCCAGAGAGAGGATTGGGGGAACTGAGTGTGGACCACAACATAGCATTTTCACTCTTTTGGTTGTTATTTGTTTGCTTTTTGTTTTCTTTCTCAGTTTTTCCTTCTTGATCTGATTTTTCTTGTGCGGCAAAAGAATTGTATAAATATGTATACATATTTGATTTTACATATATTTTATCATATTTAACATGTATTGGACTACCCCAATTAGGGGAGAAGGTAAGGGGAAGAAGGGGACAACACAAGGTTTTGCAAGGGTCAATGTTTAAAAATTGCCTATGCATATATTTTGTAAATTAAAAGCTTTAATAAAAAAATCAGAAAAAGATATGGTCAGCTGAGTCAGTGAGAGTGGACTGAAGGAAAGAGCTGCCTGGAAACCAACTGTTGTGATAGTTGGTGAGACTATTGAAATCCTTCCTTGCCTTTGCTCCTGGTTTTCTCCCACATGGACTGTTCTCCTTTTTCTCTCAACCTCATTTTTCCTCCAAGCTCAGTTTCTCTTCCCCTGCTGCTAGAATAGTTCACTGGCAATATTTTCTTCTGTGCTTAATGCTCTATTATCTCAGGGCATCATTTCCAATCCAAATTGTCTGACTTAAAGCAGACCCAGAAATGTACATGAAGCAAATTCTGTGAAGTTGACTGGCAGCTGATGGAAACAGAAGATGCATAAAAAGAAAAAAACAAACATGAAAGATCCCAACATGAATCAGCCACAAAGAACATGTATCAAGAGCTGTTTTGATCTAAATCATTGTTAACATTCAGTTAACACATATTAACTAAGTGCCTACTGTGTGCCAGGCACAATCAATCATAAGGGCAAAGCATGAAATAATCCTGACTCTCAATGAGCTTACGTTCTATCAGGGGAGTTATAGATATAAATATAGATACAGATATAGACATAGATATAGATATAGATATAGAGATGTAGATGTAGATGTAGATATAGATAGATATAGATAAATAGATGAGCCCATAATAGAATTGTTTTTGTTCAGTCACTTCAAATATGTCTGACTCTTTGTGATCACATTTGGTGCTTATTTTCTTGGAAAAGATACTGGAGTCATTTGTTTTTTCCTTTTGTAGCTCATTTTACAGATGAGGAAATTGAGACAGAGTTAAATGACTTGCCTCGCGTCTCACAGCTAATAAGTGTCTGGGGCCAGATTTGAATTTAGGAATATGAGAATTCCTGAATCCAAGCCCAGTGCTCTATCCACTGCACCACCTAGCTGCACTATACAAAATGGACTTTAAAATTTTAATACAGAATATTAAAAAATACTAACTGCTTACAAATAAAATAGTTAGAAATGGAGGGCACTAGAATTTGAATATATGTCCAAGCTGACATCTCAAAGAGGATTAAGTTCCCTCTGACTTGAGCAGGTTTGAATTACTCTTCTACCCATGAGGAAGAAGAAGAGGAAGGGAGAAGGACAGTGCCATAGGTCAGCTGTACCCTGAAATACACTTTCATGGCGTGATAGAAATAGCTGATGGTCCTCTGAGGGAACTCGAGTGGCCCCGTGCTTTTGTTCCCAAAGTATCACTATTAAAGATACTAATGCAATTGTTCTGTGGCTCTAAGGACCTGTCCAAACTTCTTTTTTCAAGGATAAAACTCCATTAACCGTGGAGGGTAGAAGAAAAGAAAAGGAGAAGGATAAACAAGGGTAAAAAGGCAGCCTCTAGTTTCCTACTATCATTGGTCATTTATATCTGTAGCGTCAGTCAATAAGCACTTATAATGTGCCAGACTTTGAACTAAGTCCTGGAGAAACAAAGAAAAGTGAAAGTATAACCTGCTTTCTCAAGGATCTCTCATTAAATGTGAGGGAGAACATTCAAACAACTAGATAAATATGAGATATATACAAGAAAATTGGGAGGGAAGGGAAAAGCCTGGGAGAAGAGGGACAGGAAAGGCCTCTTTGCAGAAGAAGGGAGTATTATGTGGCTCACCTAATTTTTACCTCCCCTTGATCACTGAAAAATCATCATCTCACCTCTCCAAAGCTCCGAGTACCTGTGCCCTTTCTGACATTTGGCTCTCTCCCTAAAGACTTGGAGTTATGATTAACTACACCATTAAAATTAAAAATATATGAAAGATAACCACCACCTATTTCCACCCCCAATACACACCAACTGATATTTATTTATTCATCTCCAAGGACAGTTTTATTTCTTAAAAAGTCAACAATCCCAGCACAATCCAGGTGGAAAATCCGATGTTGATGTGGAGTTCCCCTATTGCTACCCCACCACCCACCAAGAAGACATCATATCAAATGCTGTTAGAAATTAGCCTCACAGTTATCTGCAGGTAACCTAAGTTGGCCTGAGTCCTGGTTCAGGGGCTTCTGATTCTAGAACTAAAGAACTAAAAGATTCCAAAAGTATCACTAGTTCCATGAAGCCATTCTAGAAAAAACATTACCAGCTCAGAGGATTCCTTCATTTCATATCTTACATGAACTCACATGGGGACAGAAGAATGCTGACAAATATTTAACAATCAGTTTGGAGGGGGAATATATGCATAATATATTTTTTAAGTTTAATATGTATCATTTAACATTTTCTCTATCACTTTTCTAAGTCTGCATAATCAATGAAATAAATCAAGCCCTAATTTTAAGCATTTGTCCATATCTGAGGTATAAATATTTATACTGAAAATTTGACAATCATCTCTCAAGAGGTTGTTTGGGCTGACTCCAGAATACCCTCTGTGTGGAGTGCAGAGCTTTGTACTGTGCTCATTCATACTAAGTGCATCAAAGATTGTTGGAGTTGCAGATCATCTGAGTTTGTCTTTCAAGAACAGTAAATCCTAGGATGTGGTGTTTATGCTTATTATGAAAAATGACTGACCTATATGCCTATTCTCAATCTTTACAAAAGATGAGAATCAGCTATATACATGAATTAATGACATTATGTAGTAGTAACAAGAAATATTCAACAATGAACCTCATCCTTACTATCTCATGTTTATTGAAAGAGAGAGTATACAATCCCATTGTGCATGTTTTTGGTTGATTAGGAAAAAGCATTTCATTAAGTAAAATAAATGCTTTCATGGAGGTTCTTTGACTATAAAGTGCCTCTCACAGGGGCAGCTAGGTGGTACAGTGAGTAGAGCACTGGCCCTGAAGTCAGGAGAATCTGAATTTAAATGTGGTCTCAGACACTTAACACTTCCCATATGTTGTGATCCTAGATAAGTTACTTAACCTCAATTGCCTCAGGGAAAAAAAAGTGCCTCTCATCTATATAGCAGGATCAATCAAGATTTCTTGGAAGATGAAGCAACAAAAATATTCCTATTTTATAGCCTTCTAATAATAACCAGGTAAACCACAAAACAGGGAGATGTCTGCTCCCCAAAAGTATTCATCAGTGTGATGGAGAAGATCCAGCAAAGGGCCCCAGGTTAAAAAGGGATTCTATGTACATGGCAAAGTCTTTTAAATGCTCCTGTTTGCAAACGATTCTGCTTCTAATATCAAGCCCTAAGACATTGTAGCCAGACATAATTGAAATGACTAAACAACAATCTATGTGCCATAGTGTAAAGAGTGAGAAAGACATCTTCCTGAGTTCAAATCTGGCCTCATACACTTATGAACTATGTGATATTGGGTAAGTCACTTAACCTTCTTTGCCTAAATTTCCTCATCGGTAAAATGAGCTGGAGAAGGAAATGGAAAACCACTACAGTATCTCTGCCAAGAAAAAGCTAACCAAGGTCACCAAGAGTCAGACATGAACAACAATTGAAAGTAGTAAAGTAATATGTTCCAGATTCTCTTGGAAGAGATTGTAATATCTCAGAGGAGTTAAGTCTCACTATTCACACAGGAAAGACCAAGTGGATGAAGATTTTCCATTCCCCAGATTTCAACATGCATTTGGATGGACACCCTATGCAGCATATTTGATAGGATGCATTTCTGCAACAGACAGTGCAACTGGACAAAAAGCTGGGCCCAGAGATTTTTTTAAGAAAGAAGTTGGGTTGTTTTTTTTTTAAGAAAAATGCAAAGCTCTTTTATTAATCCCAAACTCTCCATGAAAGCAAAGGCCCATCTTTTCAATATAAACATTTTATCAATGTTGCTATATGACATCAATATGTCCAGTATCATTGCCTCTGAAAAAATTTAACAATGAAAATCACGGGGGACAGCTAGGTGGTACAGTGGATAGAGCACCAGCCTTGAATTCAGGAGGACCCAAGTTCAAATATAGTCTCAGACACTTAACACTTCCTAGCTGTGTGACCCTGGGCAAGTCACTTAACCCTAGCCTCAGGGAAAAAAAAGAAAACATCATTTTCTTTGCTATTCTAGATATTTTATTCATCCCAATGTATTTTGCAAAGACACTTTTTGGTGCCTTGGGCTAACAGTAGCCCTTAAAAATAAATTTAGGAATCTTAGTTTTAATTACATTTGGCACATCTCAATCATGAATAGTAAGTATCCTGAAATTTTTGAAGTCATTCTTTATTTCTTGCAATATTCATATTTTAATGTACCTACTCAGAAGAAATTATAAGTCTTTCAGCCCTAAATTCTAAGTCAATCTTTGTCATAGTTTTTCTCTTGTATATGTTGTTTTATCTGATAGCACGATTATTAATGCTTCTCATGTTTGATCCAGCTGATGCATAGTAAAGTTTCTTTCAGTTTCTCATTTTGATTCCTTTTGTGACATTCCTTTTCAAATGTGTTTCTTGTATACAATAGATTGAGGGGGTGTTATTTTGTGACTTTCATTTTATTAAATTGTTTTGTATAGTTATATATTCTAGACTTATTCTAGGCTTTTGCTTTCCATCTTATATTTAATTACTCTGTATTTTACTATTTTATATTTAACTACAATCTATTTAACTTAATATTTAGTTGCATATGTTTTTTAATATTTATTTTATATGTACTTAAATACATTTTGGTTGCCTTCCCCATTAGGATGTGTGATTCTTGAGATTAGCAATTGTGTCATTATTATATTTGATAATATATGCAATTTTTCTGAAAAGTTGGAGTTTTATTTTAAATCCCATTTTTTTGAAAGTCATTTCTTTGTCCCTCTGGTTAGTTTTGCTTAAACTACTTTGATACTACTCTATTCCCAGAAGCTTTCTCCTTCCTTCATTCCCATCTGCATGCAAAACCCTGGTTTGGGGATTTTTCTTAAACTATTGATTGTTTTCCCTTTTAAAAATTTTGTTAGTTATCTAATTCAAAGTTTCCTAAACTGTGGGGTCACATTCCTAAATGTGAGGGTTATGAAATTATGATTTATTATCAATAAATGTTTGCTTTATGTACCTATATACAATATACCCAGAATTGTGTAAAAATTTCTCAAGCATAAAGGAGTCATGAATGGAAAAAGTTTAAGAAGCCTTGCTCTAGTTCTTTCCATCTTATCTCTACTCTTTTCCTTTCAATTAAATTTTTGGTTCAAAATCTCTCCTTTTAATGTTTTACACAATTGTACATATAACTTCAGGGAGGGGAAGGGGGAAGGAAAGATGGAATTTTGAACTCAAAACTTAAAATAAAAATGTTTTTCCTGCCCTGAGGCAATTGGAGTTAAGTGACTTGCCCAGGGTCCCACAGCTAGGAAGTTTTAGTATCTGAGTTTAAGTATCTGAAGTTTAAGTATCTGAGATCTGATTTGAACTCAGGTCCTCCTGACTTCAGAGCTCATGCTCTATCCTCTGCACCACTTAGCTGTTCCCTAAAAATGTTTTTTTTTTAATTATAATCTCTCCTTTCCTTCTTTCCAACTTCTTAAATTTATTAGGGTTCCATCTTTTTTTTTTTTTTTTTTGTCTTGGGGAATTTTTTGTTTGTTTTTACTATATCTTTTTCTTAGGAATTTTTCTTTTCTTTATCCTCTTCATTAAAACTCTTCCCTTCCAATCTATTCTGAAATTGTATTTTCTGATTTATGGGATATATTCTTTTATTCTAGGATCAGAGATTTAGAGCTAGAAGGGAGATTGGGGGAAACGAGAAGAATCTCTTCATTTTGCATTTGAGAAATTAAATGAAGCAGTGTCTAAGTGCCTCACCCAGGTTCACATATCTAATAGGTCTCTAAGGTGGGCCAGAGATGGGGTGGGGGCAACAACTTCTAGCAAGCCTGAATAGTCTTTTTTACAAGATCAGACTAGGAACCTGGGAACTTGGCCAATCCATCTAGATCAAGGCAGGCTGGTTCACAGATCCCCTCTTCCAGAATAAAAGCAAGAGATAGATATGGAGGGGGAGAGAGATTTCTAGAACTAAGAAAGATTATGAGTATCTTTGCCTTTTTAAAGCTTTCCTAATGTTGTAAATCCTCCTCTGCATCAGTATTGTCAGGAGACCTGAAGTTGGATTTTGGCTTTGGCACTTTCTAGCCATGTAACTAGGGACAAGCCCCATAGCCCCTCTGACCCTCGGCTGCCTCCTCTGTCAGGTGGAGATAACACTTATGGTAATTAAATCTCACCGAGCTATTGTGGGGGAAATAATTTGAAAGCCTTCAGGCCCTTAGAAAGATGAGCTGTTCTTGTAACCTCTGTATGTTTTACTAGTCATCAAATACCATTAGAAACCTCCCTTCTCCCTCCCCACAATTGCCTCCCCCAAGATATATGCCCCATCAGAAATCATAGATTTAGAGATGAGAAGGACCTTATAGGTCATCTCATTTCTTCTATCCCTTTTCCAAACCCCCAATTTTAGAGAGCAGGAATGGGGAGAGGAGAAGAGGGAAAGAGGGGTTGGCGTTTGTACCTCTAACTTAGAAGCCTTCAAATTATTCTGCAGAGTCCAGTCACTTGGAGAGGAAAGAACTCTAGCCTGGGAGTCAAGAGAATATAGTTTGAAACTGGACTATGTGACTTTGGGGAAGACCCTTCCCTGCTCTAAGCCTCAGTTTGCTCATCTGGAAAATGTGGGAATTGCACTCTAAATATCTCAACTCCCTAAAAGAATCCTCTAGATCAGCTGTCATAACTTAATCGTGAGGCAACCCTAGTTCACCTTCAGAATGGTGGCTTCCTAAGTCTAGGATGGAGCTATTGTGGACAGCTCCCTATCTCCAGCCCTGATTTATCTCCCAAGCTCTAGGGCTCACATCCATCAAGATCAAAAAAGCTCTGGCTCCAAGGTTAAAAGACCAATGTTCAAACCTATCTCTGATGCTTGCTATCTGTGACCAGGGTCAAGTTGTCATCTCCCTGGTTTCCTCATCTGCAAAAAAATGAAGCACTGGACTAGGCCATTGATATCAAGGGCATCTCTGAGCCCTTGAGTAGCTTAGACAACTCCCTTGTTCTTCAGAGTTCCTATAGAATGAGATTTAACACAAACACACACATACACATCACATCATAGAAATCAGTTCATCCATTTCAATTGGCTTTTATCAACATGGAATCACAAAATCTCTACTATAAGTGCTCTCAGTGACATTTTCTGGAGAGCCTCCTCCCCCTACCTTGTTATCTACACTAGAGACCATGACTTAAAGGTTTTAGTCCTTTTTTCTCCAGAAGTTCAGTCCTACTATCCTGACTGGTACTTGTCTCCCTGGACCATTATTTCAGGAAGGCTCTAGGTGTACTTCACTTCACTCTACACTCGAAGATAAGCATGTAGGAAAGGAAAAAGTAAAAGAGGATATAGTGATGGAGACTTTAACATTTGACAATCACTGGGAATGTGGATGGGATGGACTCGGTCATAAAAAGCAGCCAGAGAGTAGAATGGATTAGAAAACAGAATTCGACAGTATATTGTGGAAACATTCCAAAAATATAAATTTTTGCAAGCTAAAATGAGGGCTAGAATAGAATAGAATATACTATGCCTCACATGATTTTTAAAAAGCAGGAGTTGCAATTAGGGTTTCAAAAAGGCAATATTAAAAACAGAGATAGGAACAAAAACTATTCCCTAGTAGATAAATAGTCAAAGGACATGAACAAGTAGTTTTCAAAAGAAGAAATGCAAACCATCATAGGGGAAAGGTGCCGAATGAATAGTAATAAGAAAAATGCACATTCAAATAACTCTGGAATTTTACCTCCAAACTAGCAAAAAGTGACCAATTAAAGGAAAATAACAAGTCACTAAATAAAGTGACTAAAATAAAAGTTACTCTTTTATAGTATAACTATTTATACATCAGAAAATAAAGTCACTAAAATGTGCATATCCTTTGACCCCTACTGCTATTTTTTATTATTAAATTTTAATTATCCAGCATTTATTATTTTCCCTCCCACCTTTTCCCTCCACAAAAAAGAAAAGTGAAACAAAACTTCCACAACAAACATGTTCAACCAAAACCAATTTCCATTCAGATTCACTTCACCAATACACATTGCATTTCCACTGGGCCTTCATATTCTAATTCAATGAGTTGCTCAGATAAAAAGATAACTCTCTTTTGACAGGGAAGCTACTAGGGGCAAGTTTCTCTTTGTTACCGGGGTAAGCTAGTCTCTAGACATTGATTCAGACCGTCCAGCTTAGCAGGGACTACTAGGACTATTGCCTTAGATTCTATAGGTTCCCTTTTCACTGGCTTCAGGGAAGCCAGGTAACAGTCCACACTTAATACTTCTGTGAACTGCATATTAAAAGCTCCACGATGAAATATGGAGCAAGGTGAAAGAGAAGGGAGAGTACATGCAGGATCAATAGCCAGGAGGGTATGGCCATCCCTAGCATCATCCATCAGGGTTTAAATATTGGGCAAATGGCCAAACAGAACTAGGCAAGTTGCAATTCAAAGGCTCTCCGAAATGGGAGTAGGTCCAGATCAAGCCCTCACTGACACAGAGACTCGCACATATGTACATGTAAACTCATATAAAAACACAAACACAAATATGCTCACATATTTTTATATATATGCACTTGTGTGCTGTCACACATGCTCACATAGTCACATTCACATGCCCATAGACATGAATGGAGTGTCATAGTCACTCACATGTCCCTAAAATGTAATTTGGATTAATTTTCAAAAGGTTGTAACTTTGATGGCTAGTTTGGGTTTTATTCTAGAGTTCCCTCAAACCTCAGTGCATACCTTCTTACCCCTACAACAAATGGGTTGACGGAATTGGAAGCACCCTTCTTACCCCTACAACTTCTTACCCCATCTTCTTACCCTCCCCAGCTCTCAAAGTGATTTCTTTCGGACTCAGGCACCTGGGTCTGTGTCAGGCTGGGGATTCCCTCCACCCAGGAGGAAAACAAGCTTCTCTCTAACTTTGTAGGGGGGCTTGGAGAGTTGTTTTGACTGAAGCATTCATTGCTCCAGCTGATAGATGAGCATGTCTGAAGTTATCAAGGCTGGTCCTAAGACAAGAGGTATGCAATTTCCTCCTCCCCCTTTTCCAGTCTAACCTCAAAGCCTTTTAAGTTGTGACCCTGGACTCTCAAGAATTGTAGTAGCCAAGCACAAGCCCCAGCAGGTTCTGCCAAACTGGGGGAGTCTTTATTTCAGGAAAAAATCTTTCTCTCTCCCTGGTTCCTCCTCTGCACAGGGATTTGACCAGATAACTTCAGTGGTCCTTGCTGGCTCTCTAAAATGCATTCCTTGTCATTTCGTCCAGATGAGTCTGTTTCCTTCTCTGTACCATAGGAGGATGGACCCAATGATTTCAGAAATACCCCCCTTATGACTTGAGAACAAGAATCTAAGATTCCATAACCCAAGCACAGGACCCACTGGGTTCACTGGTTAATTACACAAAAACACAAGTAATAAATGCCAAAGCTGGGATTGGAACCCAGGTCCTCTAATTCCAAAGTCAATGTTTTTTTCCACTGTACTCTACTTTGTATGATGAACTGATTATCAAATCCCAGAGTGGCACTCAGCTTCTTCAGAAAGATCTGTGACCATTTCAAAGAAACTGGTCTAACAATCCACATAAGAAAAACCAAATGGATGAGAAATGTCCCTGATAGGCAGTCACATGCCAGTAGGGGGACAATGAAATGATCCCAAATTTGATAAAAGGAAGAGAGCAGGCAGGATTGCCTTGAGGGACTTGTTCAATGTTTTCATCAATGCCAGCCTTCTTGATAACCCCATTGCTCTTCTTATGATACTTACTATCTGACTGAAAATCATGGAATGTCACAGTCTCCAAAATACCAATATTCTAACTTATCCAAAAAGTGACAGAAAGAATCAGATAGGTAGAGAGGAACTGAAGCCCTGGGACTGGCATAAAATTAGTGTTATAAGGGGCATCATGTAAGAAATGTAAGGTCATAAAGAGAGAGGGTAGGATGCAACAATAATAATAGCCTAATGCTCAAAGGTTTGCAAAACACTTTGCAAAAATGATGTCATAACAGCCTTAGTTCCCTGATGTTTTACAGATGAAGAAACTGAGGCAGGGAGTAGTTAAATTTTCCCAGGGCCAAACAGCAAGTTCTGAGACAGGATTTGAATTTAGGTCTTCCTATCTATTAGTTCAATGCTCTGTCCACTGTAATACCACACTGGTTCTGCAGCAATTCAGAGATAGCAGATTGCTGAACTAGTATTTTTACAAAGTCAAGGACTTTAAAAAGATCTCCTGTAGGACAAGAATAGCACAGACTGAGAAAGGATAGATGGACTACAATCTGCATCATTGGAGAGAGTAGCCACATTCTGGAGAGTTGAGTGGATCCAATGTTGAAGTACAATTACCCTATTCAGCTGGTTTGCATCATTAACTTTAAAACACAATGGAATCAAAGGCCTGCCTTCTTCAAACTTACTTTCTAAGAATAAAAAAGACCTGGGTCCCTATAGTGTGCTCACACCTGGTCCCTATATTTGACTGTAGAGCTGACCAGGAGCCCCATCTCTTCTCTAGGGTACAATTTCTGGTCCTAAAGCAGCTTTTTCAAGATAGTGCTCCCCCATCAAGCCTTCAGTAAAGGATTGACCTCTCAGAGTGCAGTAGTCAAGAGTCAGATGGATTCCTTAGTGAAGTGAAGATTAAGGACTCCAAGGGGAAGATTAGAGTGGAATTTAAAGCTCAGAAATAAAATTAAAATTAAAAAATGAGATTAAGGGGGGATTTTCTTTGGTTCTTTAGGTCTAGGCAGATGTCCAGGGCCCAGACTTTACGCTTATACAGACAGAATTCCTTTTTTGACAT
Organism: Sminthopsis crassicaudata; assembly: GCF_048593235.1. NCBI lineage: Eukaryota > Metazoa > Chordata > Mammalia > Dasyuromorphia > Dasyuridae > Sminthopsis > Sminthopsis crassicaudata. The sequence goes on from NC_133619.1 coordinate 572,986,207, forward strand.
GAACAAGTAAGAACACCCCTCAGTCAACTGAGAGATCCTTGACTAATCTAGGATTATTCTATTGCCACAGGTGTCCAAGAGAAATGAGTGAGCCATGATGAGGACAGAAGGAGAGCTTGCTCATGAAAGTGGAGCCCTGGGTATTCTGGGAAACTCATGTTATAATGATTCAGAGCATAGTATTGTGGACTAAGAACCAAAGATGTTGGTCAGTTCAACTAATGCTAACCCAAAAAGTTGCTTTAAAAACAGCAAGAGTGAAGGTATTTGGCAATTCCAATGAAAAGGAAAAAAGGAAGGTCCCTAAAGGGCCTAATGTAGATGCAGAGGTAAAATTTCAACAATCAAGAAAGAGTTTTAAATTTTACATACAGATGATGAAAGAAAATGGAGGATGTTAATCAAACTGGACCACAGACTCATAAAGGAGAATAGCAACCAAAGGAAATATTTGAATATGAAAAACAAAAAGCTGGATGGATACACACAGGAGAATTTCAGGAAGATAAACTCAGAAATGAAAGTTAACAAGGAGGTTCTCCTTCCCTCACTAAAGGCACCATTTTCCTCTCAGCATGTGGCAATGAGGGAAAATATACAAATGGATCTAGACACTTCCACACACATATATGTACATGTGTATATGCAGCAAAGCAGTCAAGGGAATAGAATGTTGCTCTTATGAGTAGGAAGGCATGAATTCAATACTTATTTCAGCCACTTATTAGATAACTTAGCAAGTTGTTTCACTTCGCCTTTCTCATTTTCTTCAAGCGTAAAATGGTGATAATAATATAGCACATCTCTTCTAGGATAGTTAGGAGAATCAGATGAGGTGCTAAATGTAGATTATTTTGCCAACCTTAAAGCTGTCTGCAAATCTAGTTGTCATTATGTCACTTTCCTCATCAAGAGCTTCTCATGGCTCCCATTTACCACTAGGATAAAGAATAAATTCCTCAATTTGCATGGCAGATTCAGTCTACGATTGAATAAATGAATGAAAAAGCATTTATTAACTGCTTATTATGTGTCCAGTACCAGGACAATATCATTCCTTATAATCATGGGCCTTACCTTCTAATGGAAAAAAAACCACAAAAGGAAATGGCAGCCCAAGAGAGCTATTTTGGACCTAAGGAAATAGATTGACACAACCTATCCAGAGACAATGGCAGAGTTGATTTCACTCTGGTTTATAATTTCAGATTTTCAGGTGTTATGAAATATGGTGTAGTATCTTGTCTGTTTGAAGAGTAAAGTGGAAAGATTTTGGAGGAGATGGACATCAGAGTTGGGAATACAGTGAGGGATGGCTAGGACATTTCCTGAAATAGTGGTCCAGCAAGAGACAATCACCAATCAGAACATCAGGCACTAGAGCAATGTTTCTACAGGATAGGAAGGCAGCTGGAAAGCTAAAGAGGACAAAATTGGAGCATTGTCTTCTTCATGCGTTCTCCTTCAGCCAAATTGCATTACTAGCCTTTCCCTAAACAACTTGTCCTCTCCTTCTCTGCACATTTCCTCAAGCTATCTTCCAAGCCTGGAACACTCTTTATCTCTGCCGAGTTAAATCCTTTATTCCAAGTCTACCTCAAGTGTCATCTCCTTTCTGGAAGCTTTCCTGGGTCCCCTCCATCCCCAACTCATTTGATATTGATCTCTTTCTGCTCAAACGTTTTCTGTAGCTCTTTATCTGAACTTCTTTATTGCATCTTTCATATACCTTATGTATGTATTTCTGTATGTGCCATTTCCTACAGGAGTGATACCATCAATTATCTGTGGACCCCCAATACCCAGAAGACTTTCCAGTACTTAATTAATGGTTTGATGGAATTTATTCATGTGAAACTAAGAATAATTACCCAAGATCACCCAGCTCCTTCCTAATTCTTCTGTCATGCTATGTCACAGGGACCCAAAACTTCCCTGGAAGATGCTGGCCCAGGACATGGTATTATCCTCATCTGGTCACAGAGTGAAAATAAAGGCCTTTTATTTTAAATCATTTCAGGGTATGGGGCAGCAAGCACCCAGACTGCCAGGGGAAATATGTGCCAATTCTGCCACTTACTGACTGTGTAACATCAGGAAAGTAAGTTCCCTTTCTAAGTCTCAGTATCCTTTTCTGTAAAATGAGCATCATATCATTGAAACTACTTACCTCACAGTGTTATTTCAAGGGGGGCTCTTAGGCTCTTGAGGAATAATAGCATAGAATTTGCCAAGTAACTAAATAAGAGTATTTTAGAGTTGGAAGAAAATAAGGAAGTCATTGAGCCCAATCTCAACAATTTATACATGAAGAAAGTGAGACCTCTGTCTTGCTCAAACTCACAATGCTAACAAGTAACAGAGTCAGAATTCAAATTCATTCCCTTTCCACTGTGTACAAAGGTGACCAGATTACCAAATGTCAGTTCCTCAGGTAGAGACTGCTTGTTGAGTGACAGTCCCAGGTCCATTTCCTTTTCACAGTGAGGTCATCTTGCCTCAGTCCTGGGAGAGCTTGCCTTGTCATCCTAAAACATTCAAAATACCAGTACAGGGTTAACAGCTCACATCCCTTAACTGGAAAGACTCAAAGACTTAAAGAAAGAAGCTTTGATCATCTCTAGGAATCTTCACAGACATTCCAGGCAGAGGTGATACTCGACCATATTATTTGACTCCCCTTCAAGTGCTCTTTGCTGCAGTCAGAATGGACTGCTAATTGGGGCCTGACCTCCTCACACCCTCCATTGCCTTTGTGCATTTAACCAGGATGTGCCCCATGCCCAGGATGCCCTTCTTTCCTGTTCAACTTTCACCAATCAGAATCCCTTCTTCCTTAGTGAATTGTCACAGGTCCCACCTTAGAGATTGCCTGCCTCCTCCTCCAACTTTTCCAGTAGAACTTTGCCTCGCAGCCCTTTCATCCCCAGCCCATTTTTTTATTCTTCCCACACCCCCAAATCCTTCCCACACCCCAATTGTGAGCAATCCACTGGAGGATGATAACTGCTTTAGTTTTTCCTCAGTCTCCCCAGCACTGTACCCACTGCCTCTCACACAGCAGGTGTTCAATAAAGGCTGATGAATTTCACTTGATTATTGCCAAGCTGCCTTTTTTCTTAGGTTATGAGAGGAGATGACAGTCACCCCTCAAAGAAATTAGGTGGAACAAGTCTGAAAGCCAGGATCTCCATTCAGCCCCATCGAGACCCTCACCCTCAGGCTTTGCCCATCCCTTGTCTGCTCCTAGCAAGGAGGTGATTGAAGTGACCGAGGGGCTTAAAGAGTTTAACCTTTGGACTGGCCTAAAAGCATTCCATCCCCTGCAGCCCATCACAGGACCCCGAAGGGCATGTCCAGCTCCCTGGGAGTCACATGTGATTTCCAGCCTGCAGTCAATGACTTCTCAACTTTAATAGATTCTGGGAAATGGCAAGTAAAACCATCTAAAAGCTGGAGACAGATTAGCAGGTCATTAAGAGGATGCCCAGGTGCCAGTAGCTTGAAGCCCCTTAATCTTAGCCTGTAAAAAACCCTCTGAAGATGGTGGGATTGCTCTTTGATTGTGGTGTTGGCCTCCCCCCTTTCTTTCTGCATTTCATTAGGGACTTCAGCCTGAATTCCTAGGTGCCTCTGTCTGTATTAAAGACCCTTCCACCTCAATCTTGGCTCTTGGGCACCTGTATCCAAGGCAGCCAAATCACTCTCCAATCCATCAGGAAAGCACTCATTAGAGACCAAGGTCACGGCTGTATGGGGTTCCCTCCTGGGGTTACTTACTGGCCTGAGTTTTTATCATTTCTGCTTGATGTCATCCCATATTGATACATACCAGAGCTCTTCCTTGTTGGATTCTAACTTTGCTCCACTGCCTACAAAGTCCTTTTTGCCTTCTGATGTCTTGACTGGGTTTACAGAAGCAAGCCAGAGTGGATGGAGGGAGACTGTGGGGTGTTCAGCATTTATATCATGTCTGCTTCTAATCCAGGACATAATATGGAACCATCACATCACATCTGAAGGCTTAGAGTCCAAAGAATCCTAGAAAATGCTTACTTCAACTCCTTTTTTTGACAAATAAGGAAACTCAGAGAAGATTCTCACCCAAGGTTGCCCAGCCAGTTAGGAGTAGAGTTGGGATCAGAATCCATGCTTCAAATAAGAAAAGTAAATGCTGTTTCTTACACTACAGGCTCCAGTCCCTGCCCATGGGCATGATGAAGTATTGGTTTTGACAAATGTTAGGGGACAGGGCAGGCAATATTTAAAAACCTATTGGAAAGCATTAGGAGTGATGAAACCAGAAGTTCTGGTGCAAAATGGTTTAGAGAGTCTTGATAACTTTACATTGATAGACACTGATGACTTTCATGGAGCATGACTTTGAGGTGCAAAATCCTGTCTCCAGGCATTAGCAGGGTGACCCCAAGCAAATTATATTACCTCTGGGTCTTAGTTTCCTCCTCTATAAATTTAGGAGCTTTTAAAGTCTCTTACAGCTCTAGACTGATGAGCTCAAGATCTAAATCAATTGGGATATTTTCTTGCTTTGGTAGCACAATAAGTCAATAAAAGCCCTTATGCATATGCATATGCAGGCTCACAAAGTGGAGTAGGTGACCAAAAGTCCAGGTCAATGGCACTTGGATCCAACCAAGAAAGAAAACTTTCCAATATAGATTGTATATTTGTTGGCCAAAGACTAGCTCAGAGCAGTTCAGAGGAGCTTCTCATGATTTTCATCATGGAATCATGAAAGAATCTCCACACTTGGCAAAGAACTAGCAGTGGGCTGGTCCAAAAGATCCTTGGAGTGATGATTGGTTGAAGTGGGTATCATAAGATGAATCAATCATTTATTAAGCCCTCATCATGTGCTCAGTTCTCAGTGATGTAAAGACAAAAGTGAGATGGTACCTGCTCTTAAGAAACTTTCCTTCTTTGGACATAGAAAAAAATATAATCAGATTAACATAGACACCATAGAAGAATATAATCAGAATAACTACAAGGAGAATAATTACAAATATATATATAAAGCAATTTAATGCAAATTTTGGGAGAGTCGACACTAATTCAATGAAAATTTTGAGAGTGTAAATATCAGGATTGGGGGAGTGAAGAAAAGGTGGAAGGTTTCTAGATAATGGGAGATATTGCATGACAGGGAGATGAGAAGGAAGAATATGCAAAGTCTCTGGACAAAGTTGTGTATAAGTATAGGAATGTTATGGAATGTTATTATTCTGTAAGAAATGACCAGCAGGATGATTTCAGAGAGGCCTGGAGAGACTTACATAATGATGCTGAGTGAAATGAGCAGGACCAGGAGATCATTATGCATGGCAACAGCAAGATTATACCAGGATCAGTTCTGATGGATGTGGCTCTCTTCAACAATAAGTTGATTCAAACCAATTCCAATTGTTCAGTAATGAAGAGAGTCATCTACACCCAGAGAGAGAACCATGGGAACCAAGTGTGGACCACAACATAGCATTTCCACTCTTTCTGTAATTTTTTGCTTGAACTTTTGTTTTCCTTCTCAGGTTTTTTTTTTCTAGATCCAATTTTTCTTTAAAGCAAGATAACTGTATAAATATGTATGCATATATTAGATTTAACATATGTAACATGGAAAAAAACACTGTGCATAATAGGACAGAATTGCATCTCAGTAGAAAGAAAATGGATTTTTCAGCAATTTATCCCTGCCCTCAATAAGTTTACTTCCTACCAAGCTTATCAGATTTAGTATATATTAAGATTGTGCTCTTTAATGAAATAAGCAAATGGTCCGTTATCTAGGCAGTGCTTTACAAGTAGCTTTATCTGTAAAAGTGGGAATTGGACCACTTTATAGCAGCTTCTGCCATTCATTGTCTTATCAAATCTCTTCCCTCCCCAGCAGCATCTGCACAATTGTGTGCCCAGATTTCTTAGATAGCTGTGTCCTAGCTACTGCTGCCTGCTAGAATATCCATACAACATCTTACGGGAAGCTGGTCTTAGAAACCATACAAAATAGGAAATTGCAAAAGCATAGGATCCTGACTCTGAAGTTGTCAAGTATCTCAAAGCTAACCAGCTCATTTTACAAATGAGAAAACTGAGATCCAGAAAGTAAAGACAGAATTTGAATTCAGATCCTCTGGAAGCAAAGCTGATATTATCACGATACCTCCCTTAGAGGTGATTACATATCCAAATTGATCCCAAGGAGCCCAGGTTCTGGCAGATGGTAACAAGCTGGAAAGGCTTCTGGAATAGCCCAATGACTGGAGGACTGGGGAAAGGGTGTTGTGGGGGACAGGGAGAGGGAGAGGAGGCTGTGATCCAAGGACCAGCCTCACTACTCAAAGGAAGGCTCAGCACCAAGGAGAGAGCCACAGCATCTCCCAAAGCTTTGAGGTCCAGATATCTCTGATCTGCAACAAGATAGAGCTAATCCATACCCAAGCCATGTCTTTGTCCTGCTAAATTCAGATGGACTATAATGACAAGGGATACAGATGGACCATGATGACAGGGGCTCTCTCATGTATGTATGCAACAAAGCCCATGTAATAATGCTCATGTGGCTCTCTAGATTCTGATGTTGCCTTCCCTTCAAAGGTGTGATTACGAGGGGAATCAACCTGTGTTATTGGTGATGTCCTTCTCCAAAAGAAATCTGACAGGAGAATGAATTATTGTCTCAAGAATTAAGTACTCGGACTAAGCAGAAAACACTGGGGGTCTTTTAAAAAGATGATCTTAGTTTTGTCTTTGTCCCAGGACTTTTTAAAGGGAACCATGGCAGAGGGTTTGAAGCAATTAAAATTGGTTTCCTCCAAACCATTCTCCAATTGATAAATGGTCAAGGGATATGAACAGACAATTCTCAGATGATGAAATTGAAACTATTTCCTCTCATATGAAAGAGTGTTCCAAATCACTACTGATCAGAGAAATGCAAATTAAGACAACTCTGAGATACCACTACACACCTGTCAGATTGGCTAAAATGACAGGAAAAGATAATGATGAATGTTGGAGGGGATGTGGGAAAACTGGGACACTGATACATTGTTGGTGGAGTTGTGAAAGAATCCAGCCATTCTGGAGAGCAATTTGGAACTATGCCCAAAAAGTTATCAAACTGTGCATATCCTTTGACCCAGCATTGCTGTTATTGGGCTTATATCCCAAAGAAATACTAAAGAGTGGAAAGGGACCTGTATGTGCCAAAATGTTTGTGGCAGCTCTTTTTGTTGTAGCTAGAAACTGGAAGTTGAATGGATGTCCATCAATTGGAGAATGGTTGGGTAAATTGTGGTATATGAAGGTTATGGAATATTATTGCTCTGTAAGAAATGACCATCAGGAGGAATACAGAGAGGCTTGGAGAGACTTAAATCAACTGTTGCTGAGTGAAATGAGCAGAACCAGAAGATCACTATACACTTCAACAACAATACTGTATGAGGATGTATTCTGATGGAAGTGGAAATCTTCAACATAAAGAAGATCCAACTCACTTCCAGTTGATCAATGATGGACAGAAATAACTATACCCAGAGAAGAAACACTGGGAAGCGAATGTAAATTGTTAGCACTACTGTCTATCTACCCAGGTTACTTATACCTTCGGAAGCTAATAATTAATGTGCAACAAGAAAAAGGTATTTACACACATATATTGTATGTAGGTTATATTGTAACACATGTAAAATGTATGGGATTACCTGCCATCGGGGGGAGGGAGTGGAGGGAGGGAGGGGATAATTTGGAAAAATGAATAAAAAAAAATTGGTTTCCTCATAGATTCATTGTCTTTGGCCAGTCATTTTCAATCATGATGACCTCATTTAGGGTTGCCTTGGCAAAGATACTGGAGTGGTTTGCCATTTCCTTCAGATAAGGAAACTGAGGCAAACAGTGTGAAGTGATTTGACCAGGATCACACAGCTAGAAAGTATCAGTGGTTGGATTTGAACTTGGAAGATGAATCTTCTTGACTCCAGGGCTGGTTCTCTATCCCACTACCTGTCTGTGAAGGAGGCATATACTATAAGTAAATAAGATGGGACTAACCACTGGGAGTCATCAGACACTTTCTGTGATCTTTCTATTAGTGACTGTGAAGAATCACAGCAAAAGAAGGGACCAGCAAAACCAGGATGACTTTAGAAATTTGCCCAGAAAATTCAGTAATGAAGCTGCAGTCATTATATATTTATTATGGTATGCGCATTTATTAAGCACTGACTGTATTCTAGGCACTATGTGAAGGGCTGGGGATTGCAAGAAAAGGAAAACACAGACTCTGATTTCAAAGAGTTCATTGTCTAACTAAATTACAGATGAGTAAAAGTCACCGCCACCTTTACAGCCTCGGTAAGAAAATAAAACCTGGGACCCAGGAGTGCTGGGTTTCACCCTTAGGCAACTGCCAGTACAAGTTTGCTGCTTGAGCCTAAACATTCTCTGTATTTGTTTTTTCCATATGTAAAAAAAAATAATAACAGTAGCTGGTTCACAGAGCTGTCAAGATAAAGTGTATCAACCTTAAAGGTTGATAGCAACATTTTAGCCTCAAACCCTACTCCCAGAATCACCAAAAAAAATCTCAAGAAAACAGGCCTCTGATCATTATACACTTCAACCACAATACTATATGAGGATGGATTCTGATGGAAGTGGATATCATCAACAAAGATAAGACCTAATTCAGTTCCAATTGAGCAATGATGGACAGAATCAGCTATACCCAGAGAAGGAACACTGGGAAATGAGTGTAAACTGTTTGCACTTTTGTTTTTCTTCCCAGGTTATTTTTATCTTCTGAATCCAATTCTTCCTGTGCAACAAGAGAACTTTCAGTTCTGCACACATATATTGTATCTAGGATATACTATAACACATTTAACATGTATGAGACTTCCTGCCATCTAGGCCCCCCCTAGGCGGAGGGAAAAAGGGAAAATTCGGAATAGATGTGAGTGCAAGAGAAAATGTTGTAAAAAATTACCTATGCATATGTACTGTCAAAAAAAGTTATAGTTATAAAATTAATTTTAAAAGAGGGGAAAAAAGACTTTAACTCCCCCCCCCCAAAAAAAAGAAAAGAAAACTGGCCTCTGGCCACAGGGTATAGGGGCTGAAGGGCTGCCCTGGAGTAAAGGAAACTTCAGTTCTGAGTCTTGGGCAAGATTACTAACTCTCAGTGTCCAGGTAACTCCATAAGAATATGAGTGACAGAGGAGTATTACATCCACATCTGAAGCTCTCAATAAGCTTCCATCACAGGTCCAGACTCCCTCCCCCCCCAAAAAAAAAGCAATTTAATGACCAGATTCTCAATTAATTTTAATGTTTCTGTTATTATTTCTTGGGGAAAATGTAGCAAAACAAAATATATATATATGCAACAAGGATAATCAAAAACAAGAATCACTTCTAGGATTTATTCTGGGACAAACAAGATCTGGGCTCTCTGATGCTCACCATCTGAGTGAAGTTGGACAAATCATGTAACTTCCATGGAACTCTGAAATCCTATGAGTAAGGTCAAGTTGGCCCCATAGACTAACAAGAACACTGGGTTTGACATTTGGTTCTGATGTGAGCTATCCGTGTGATGCTGGCAAGCTCTTATTCTCTCTCTCTCTGGGACTCAATTCCCTCCTTTGAAAAAGAGGGGATCAAACCAGATCAGTGACTCCCAAACTGTTGGAACATGAAGACCTGATTTGGAAACGAAAAGATTCAAACGAAAAGATTGGAAACAGTGTAACAACTATATTCTTAATAGCAAAGTATTAGGAAATAAATAAGGATAAAAAGTTCCCTCTGAACCTGGGAACAATTTGAAATACATCTGAAGAAATAGCAGTGCAAATTTGTGTGAGATGCTTGATTTATTCAATCAACCAAAACTGGTTCTGCTTAGGAATCCTAAGCAGAATTTTAACAAAATTTAAATGATTTAAATGAGATAATGTGTTCTTAGCATAGTGCCTGTCATGTAATAGGCCCTATGTAAATGCTATTATTATCATTATCATTATTATCTTGTCACTAAATCAAGGGTGAGTACCAGCATTGCACTATATACAGATCTACAGTTCCAGACAATTATGCTGAGACCCCACCCCTTCCCCCTCTTTGAGGGTCCTCAATTCACAGGTTGTAAACCTCTGGATAAATGGTGTCTGAGGTCCTTTGACACTCCATAGCTAACATCCTAAATCAATGACATGACCCGGACTGAACTTTCTAGGGAGAAAATGGCATGGTGCATTTCAGCAAGACTTGAAACTCTGAGGCTCGACATTAGGAAGGCTTTCTGTCCAGTGTCATTTGACCAGATAACTCCCATTAATCAGAATTCAACAACCTCTTCCTCCCTTTTCCACCCTCTCACCCCAGTTCATAGGCACTTGGTTATTTGCTGTCTCAGAGGCACTATCTGAAAACCAAAAGTGAGGATATATAAAGCTCTGTGCCTTTGTTTTTTCATCAGGATTTAGGATTTCTTTTTTACTGTTGTTTTTTGGAGGAAATTGGGGTTAAGTGACTTGTGCAGGATCACACAGCTAAT